>NC_089851.1:58111592-58196592 GCF_036373705.1 Amia ocellicauda | reverse complement strand
ACTACATGTCCTCCTCCTCCTCAACAACAACAACGAACTTGTAAAATACACATTTTCTTTAAAGAAAACAAAACACACAGATGACAGTCTGATTTCCCATCAGCTATACAGCCAACAGTATCTGAGGTCGATAGCCCTCCCTTGTGCAGAGGAGCCCAGAAGCCAGCCTTCAAGAGCAAACGAACGAACACTTCGGTGACTACAAAGTGGGGCCAAGTGGGCTCGTCCTGGAGTTGAACCCAGGGCCTCTCACACCCTCAGCAAGAATCATACCCATAGACCAACGAGCCAAGTTAACGGAGGGTGTCGCAGTTTCTGCTGGGCAAGCGCGTAACTGCTTTGGGGCAGACCGGGAGACCTACGCACACTGACTGATAGCATGGACTGTAGCGCTGAAGTGTCTTTCCAGAACGGTAACCGTATCCCCAGTGAGACAGCACTGAGAGCATGGTTCAGCAGGCCCGCAAACAACTGAAAAGAATGCCTCTCCTTTGGTGCAGCTCAGGAGTACACGTTCAGCAAAGGTCTCCATAACAAGCCGGCAAACCACATTTCGTCCTCCTCCTCCTCAACAACACACTACATGTCCTCCTCCTCCTCAACAACAACAACGAACTTGTAAAATACACATTTTCTTTAAAGAAAACAAAACACACAGATGACAGTCTGATTTCCCATCAGCTACACAGCCAACAGTATCTGAGGTTGAAAGACCTCCCTGGTGCAGAGGAGCCCAGAAGCCAAGCATCGAGAGAGAACAAACGAATGCTTCAGAGAATGCAAAGCGGGGCCAAGCGGGCTCGTCCGGGAGTTGAACCCGGGACCTCTCGCACCCTAAGCGAGAATCATACCCCTAGACCAACGAGCCAAGTTAACGGAGGGTTACGCAGTTTCTGCTGGGCAAGCGCGTAACTGCTTTGGGGCAGACCGGGAGGCCTACGCTCACTGACTGATAGCATGGACTGTAGCGCTGAAGTGTCTTTCCAGAACGGTAACCGTATCCCCAGTGAGACAGCACTGAGAGCATGGTTCAGCAGGCCCGCAAACAACTGAAAAGAATGCCTCTCCTTTGGTGCAGCTCAGGAGTACACGTTCAGCAAAGGTCTCCATAACAAGCCGGCAAACCACATTTCGTCCTCCTCCTCCTCAACAACACACTACATGTCCTCCTCCTCCTCCTCAACAACAACAACAACAACAACGAACTTGTAAAAAACACATTTTCTTTAAAGAAAACAAAACACACAGATGACAGTCTGATTTCCCATCAGCTATACAGCCAACAGTATCTGAGGTCGATAGCCCTCCCTTGTGCAGAGGAGCCCAGAAGCCAGCCTTCAAGAGCAAACGAACGAACACTTCGGTGACTACAAAGTGGGGCCAAGTGGGCTCGTCCTGGAGTTGAACCCAGGGCCTCTCACACCCTCAGCAAGAATCATACCCATAGACCAACGAGCCAAGTTAATGGAGGGTGTCGCAGTTTCTGCTGGGCAAGCGCGTAACTGCTTTGGGGCAGACCGGGAGACCTACGCACACTGACTGATAGCATGGACTGTAGCGCTGAAGTGTCTTTCCAGAACGGTAACCGTATCCCCAGTGAGACAGCACTGAGAGCATGGTTCAGCAGGCCCGCAAACAACTGAAAAGAATGCCTCTCCTTTGGTGCAGCTCAGGAGTACACGTTCAGCAAAGGTCTCCATAACAAGCCGGCAAACCACATTGCGTCCTCCTCCTCCTCAACAACACACTACATGTCCTCCTCCTCCTCAACAACAACAACGAACTTGTAAAATACACATTTTCTTTAAAGAAAACAAAACACACAGATGACAGTCTGATTTCCCATCAGCTACACAGCCAACAGTATCTGAGGTTGAAAGACCTCCCTGGTGCAGAGGAGCCCAGAAGCCAAGCATCGAGAGAGAACAAACGAATGCTTCAGAGAATGCAAAGCAGGGCCAAGCGGGCTCGTCCGGGAGTTGAACCCGGGACCTCTCGCACCCTAAGCGAGAATCATACCCCTAGACCAACGAGCCAAGTTAACGGAGGGTGTCGCAGTTTCTGCTGGGCAAGCGCGTAACTGCTTTGGGGCAGACCGGGAGACCTACGCTCACTGACTGATAGCATGGACTGTAGTGCTGAAGTGTCTTTCCAGAACGGTAACCGTATCCCCAGTGAGACAGCACTGAGAGCATGGTTCAGCAGGCCCGCAAACAACTGAAAAGAATGCCTCTCCTTTGGTGCAGCTCAGGAGTACACGTTCAGCAAAGGTCTCCATAACAAGCCGGCAAACCACATTTCGTCCTCCTCCTCCTCAACAACACACTACATGTCCTCCTCCTCCTCCTCAACAACAACAACAACAACAACGAACTTGTAAAAAACACATTTTCTTTAAAGAAAACAAAACACACAGATGACAGTCTGATTTCCCATCAGCTATACAGCCAACAGTATCTGAGGTCGATAGCCCTCCCTTGTGCAGAGGAGCCCAGAAGCCAGCCTTCAAGAGCAAACGAACGAACACTTCGGTGACTACAAATTGGGGCCAAGTGGGCTCGTCCTGGAGTTGAACCCAGGGCCTCTCACACCCTCAGCGAGAATCATACCCCTAGACCAACGAGCCAAGTTAATGGAGGGTGTCGCAGTTTCTGCTGGGCAAGCGCGTAACTGCTTTGGGGCAGACCGGGAGACCTACGCACACTGACTGATAGCATGGACTGTAGCGCTGAAGTGTCTTTCCAGAACGGTAACCGTATCCCCAGTGAGACAGCACTGAGAGCATGGTTCAGCAGGCCCGCAAACAACTGAAAAGAATGCCTCTCCTTTGGTGCAGCTCAGGAGTACACGTTCAGCAAAGGTCTCCATAACAAGCCGGCAAACCACATTTCGTCCTCCTCCTCCTCAACAACACACTACATGTCCTCCTCCTCCTCCTCAACAACAACAACAACAACAACGAACTTGTAAAAAACACATTTTCTTTAAAGAAAACAAAACACACAGATGACAGTCTGATTTCCCATCAGCTATACAGCCAACAGTATCTGAGGTCGATAGCCCTCCCTTGTGCAGAGGAGCCCAGAAGCCAGCCTTCAAGAGCAAACGAACGAACACTTCGGTGACTACAAAGTGGAGCCAAGTGGGCTCGTCCTGGAGTTGAACCCAGGGCCTCTCACACCCTCAGCAAGAATCATACCCCTAGACCAACGAGCCAAGTTAACGGAGGGTGTCGCAGTTTCTGCTGGGCAAGCGCGTAACTGCTTTGGGGCAGACCGGGAGACCTACGCACACTGACTGATAGCATGGACTGTAGCGCTGAAGTGTCTTTCCAGAACGGTAACCGTATCCCCAGTGAGACAGCACTGAGAGCATGGTTCAGCAGGCCCGCAAACAACTGAAAAGAATGCCTCTCCTTTGGTGCAGCTCAGGAGTACACGTTCAGCAAAGGTCTCCATAACAAGCCGGCAAACCACATTTCGTCCTCCTCCTCCTCAACAACACACTACATGTCCTCCTCCTCCTCCTCAACAACAACAACAACAACAACGAACTTGTAAAAAACACATTTTCTTTAAAGAAAACAAAACACACAGATGACAGTCTGATTTCCCATCAGCTATACAGCCAACAGTATCTGAGCTCGATAGCCCTCCCTTGTGCAGAGGAGCCCAGAAGCCAGCCTTCAAGAGCAAACGAACGAACACTTCGGTGACTACAAAGTGGGGCCAAGTGGGCTCGTCCTGGAGTTGAACCCAGGGCCTCTCACACCCTCAGCAAGAATCATACCCCTAGACCAACGAGCCAAGTTAACGGAGGGTGTCGCAGTTTCTGCTGGGCAAGCGCGTAACTGCTTTGGGGCAGACCGGGAGACCTACGCACACTGACTGATAGCATGGACTGTAGCGCTGAAGTGTCTTTCCAGAACGGTAACCGTATCCCCAGTGAGACAGCACTGAGAGCATGGTTCAGCAGGCCCGCAAACAACTGAAAAGAATGCCTCTCCTTTGGTGCAGCTCAGGAGTACACGTTCAGCAAAGGTCTCCATAACAAGCCGGCAAACCACATTTCGTCCTCCTCCTCCTCAACAACACACTACATGTCCTCCTCCTCCTCAACAACAACAACGAACTTGTAAAATACACATTTTCTTTAAAGAAAACAAAACACACAGATGACAGTCTGATTTCCCATCAGCTACACATCCAACAGTATCTGAGGTTGAAAGACCTCCCTGGTGCAGAGGAGCCCAGAAGCCAAGCATCGAGAGAGAACAAACGAATGCTTCAGAGAATGCAAAGCGGGGCCAAGCGGGCTCGTCCGGGAGTTGAACCCGGGACCTCTCGCACCCTAAGCGAGAATCATACCCCTAGACCAACGAGCCAAGTTAACGGAGGGTGTCGCAGTTTCTGCTGGGCAAGCGCGTAACTGCTTTGGGGCAGACCGGGAGACCTACGCTCACTGACTGATAGCATGGACTGTAGCGCTGAAGTGTCTTTCCAGAACGGTAACCGTATCCCCAGTGAGACAGCACTGAGAGCATGGTTCAGCAGGCCCGCAAACAACTGAAAAGAATGCCTCTCCTTTGGTGCAGCTCAGGAGTACACGTTCAGCAAAGGTCTCCATAACAAGCCGGCAAACCACATTTCGTCCTCCTCCTCCTCAACAACACACTACATGTCCTCCTCCTCCTCCTCAACAACAACAACAACAACAACGAACTTGTAAAAAACACATTTTCTTTAAAGAAAACAAAACACACAGATGACAGTCTGATTTCACATCAGCTATACAGCCAACAGTATCTGAGGTCGATAGCCCTCCCTTGTGCAGAGGAGCCCAGAAGCCAGCCTTCAAGAGCAAACGAACGAACACTTCGGTGACTACAAAGTGGGGCCAAGTGGGCTCGTCCTGGAGTTGAACCCAGGGCCTCTCACACCCTCAGCAAGAATCATACCCCTAGACCAACGAGCCAAGTTAACGGAGGGTGTCGCAGTTTCTGCTGGGCAAGCGCGTAACTGCTTTGGGGCAGACCGGGAGAGCTACGCACACTGACTGATAGCATGGACTGTAGCGCTGAAGTGTCTTTCCAGAACGGTAACCGTATCCCCAGTGAGACAGCACTGAGAGCATGGTTCAGCAGGCCCGCAAACAACTGAAAAGAATGCCTCTCCTTTGGTGCAGCTCAGGAGTACACGTTCAGCAAAGGTCTCCATAACAAGCCGGCAAACCACATTTCGTCCTCCTCCTCCTCAATAACACACTACATGTCCTCCTCCTCCTCCTCAACAACAACAACAACAACAACGAACTTGTAAAAAACACATTTTCTTTAAAGAAAACAAAACACACAGATGACAGTCTGATTTCCCATCAGCTATACAGCCAACAGTATCTGAGGTCGATAGCCCTCCCTTGTGCAGAGGAGCCCAGAAGCCAGCCTTCAAGAGCAAACGAACGAACACTTCGGTGACTACAAAGTGGGGCCAAGTGGGCTCGTCCTGGAGTTGAACCCAGGGCCTCTCACACCCTCAGCGAGAATCATACCCCTAGACCAACGAGCCAAGTTAACGGAGGGTGTCGCAGTTTCTGCTGGGCAAGCGCGTAACTGCTTTGGGGCAGACCGGAAGACCTACGCACACTGACTGATAGCATGGACTGTAGCGCTGAAGTGTCTTTCCAGAACGGTAACCGTATCCCCAGTGAGACAGCACTGAGAGCATGGTTCAGCAGGCCCGCAAACAACTGAAAAGAATGCCTCTCCTTTGGTGCAGCTCAGGAGTACACGTTCAGCAAAGGTCTCCATAACAAGCCGGCAAACCACATTTCGTCCTCCTCCTCCTCAATAACACACTACATGTCCTCCTCCTCCTCCTCAACAACAACAACAACAACAACGAACTTGTAAAAAACACATTTTCTTTAAAGAAAACAAAACACACAGATGACAGTCTGATTTCCCATCAGCTATACAGCCAACAGTATCTGAGGTCGATAGCCCTCCCTTGTGCAGAGGAGCCCAGAAGCCAGCCTTCAAGAGCAAACGAACGAACACTTCGGTGACTACAAAGTGGGGCCAAGTGGGCTCGTCCTGGAGTTGAACCCAGGGCCTCTCACACCCTCAGCAAGAATCATACCCCTAGACCAACGAGCCAAGTTAACGGAGGGTGTCGCAGTTTCTGCTGGGCAAGCGCGTAACTGCTTTGGGGCAGACCGGGAGACCTACGCACACTGACTGATAGCATGGACTGTAGCGCTGAAGTGTCTTTCCAGAACGGTAACCGTATCCCCAGTGAGACAGCACTGAGAGCATGGTTCAGCAGGCCCGCAAACAACTGAAAAGAATGCCTCTCCTTTGGTGCAGCTCAGGAGTACACGTTCAGCAAAGGTCTCCATAACAAGCCGGCAAACCACATTTCGTCCTCCTCCTCCTCAACAACACACTACATGTCCTCCTCCTCCTCAACAACAACAACGAACTTGTAAAATACACATTTTCTTTAAAGAAAACAAAACACACAGATGACAGTCTGATTTCCCATCAGCTATACAGCCAACAGTATCTGAGGTCGATAGCCCTCCCTTGTGCAGAGGTGCCCAGAAGCCAGCCTTCAAGAGCAAACGAACGAACACTTCGGTGACTACAAAGTGGGGCCAAGTGGGCTCGTCCTGGAGTTGAACCCAGGGCCTCTCACACCCTCAGCGAGAATCATACCCCTAGACCAACGAGCCAAGTTAACGGAGGGTGTCGCAGTTTCTGCTGGGCAAGCGCGTAACTGCTTTGGGGCAGACCGGGAGACCTACGCACACTGACTGATAGCATGGACTGTAGCGCTGAAGTGTCTTTCCAGAACGGTAACCG
Source organism: Amia ocellicauda (assembly GCF_036373705.1). Classification (NCBI taxonomy): domain Eukaryota; kingdom Metazoa; phylum Chordata; class Actinopteri; order Amiiformes; family Amiidae; genus Amia; species Amia ocellicauda. The sequence goes on along the minus strand of NC_089851.1, from coordinate 58,189,730 downwards.
TATCCCCAGTGAGACAGCACTGAGAGCATGGTTCAGCAGGCCCGCAAACAACTGAAAAGAATGCCTCTCCTTTGGTGCAGCTCAGGAGTACACGTTCAGCAAAGGTCTCCATAACAAGCCGGCAAACCACATTTCGTCCTCCTCCTCCTCAACAACACACTACATGTCCTCCTCCTCCTCAACAACAACAACGAACTTGTAAAATACACATTTTCTTTAAAGAAAACAAAACACACAGATGACATTCTGATTTCCCATCAGCTACACAGCCAACAGTATCTGAGGTTGAAAGACCTCCCTGGTGCAGAGGAGCCCAGAAGCCAAGCATCGAGAGAGAACAAACGAATGCTTCAGAGAATGCAAAGCGGGGCCAAGCGGGCTCGTCCGGGAGTTGAACCCGGGACCTCTCGCACCCTAAGCGAGAATCATACCCCTAGACCAACGAGCCAAGTTAACGGAGGGTGTCGCAGTTTCTGCTGGGCAAGCGCGTAACTGCTTTGGGGCAGACCGGGAGACCTACGCTCACTGACTGATAGCATGGACTGTAGCGCTGAAGTGTCTTTCCAGAACGGTAACCGTATCCCCAGTGAGACAGCACTGAGAGCATGGTTCAGCAGGCCCGCAAACAACTGAAAAGAATGCCTCTCCTTTGGTGCAGCTCAGGAGTACACGTTCAGCAAAGGTCTCCATAACAAGCCGGCAAACCACATTTCGTCCTCCTCCTCCTCAACAACACACTACATGTCCTCCTCCTCCTCAACAACAACAACGAACTTGTAAAATACACATTTTCTTTAAAGAAAACAAAACACACAGATGACAGTCTGATTTCCCATCAGCTATACAGCCAACAGTATCTGAGGTCGATAGCCCTCCCTTGTGCAGAGGAGCCCAGAAGCCAGCCTTCAAGAGCAAACGAACGAACACTTCGGTGACTACAAAGTGGGGCCAAGTGGGCTCGTCCTGGAGTTGAGCCCAGGGCCTCTCACACCCTCAGCGAGAATCATACCCCTAGACCAACGAGCCAAGTTAACGGAGGGTGTCGCAGTTTCTGCTGGGCAAGCGCGTAACTGCTTTGGGGCAGACCGGGAGACCTACGCACACTGACTGATAGCATGGACTGTAGCGCTGAATTGTCTTTCCAGAACGGTAACCGTATCCCCAGTGAGACAGCACTGAGAGCATGGTTCAGCAGGCCCGCAAACAACTGAAAAGAATGCCTCTCCTTTGGTGCAGCTCAGGAGTACACGTTCAGCAAAGGTCTCCATAACAAGCCGGCAAACCACATTTCGTCCTCCTCCTCCTCAACAACACACTACATGTCCTCCTCCTCCTCCTCAACAACAACAACAACAACGAACTTGTAAAAAACACATTTTCTTTAAAGAAAACAAAACACACAGATGACAGTCTGATTTCCCATCAGCTATACAGCCAACAGTATCTGAGGTCGATAGCCCTCCCTTGTGCAGAGGAGCCCAGAAGCCAGCCTTCAAGAGCAAACGAACGAACACTTCGGTGACTACAAAGTGGGGCCAAGTGGGCTCGTCCTGGAGTTGAACCCAGGGCATCTCACACCCTCAGCAAGAATCATACCCCTAGACCAACGAGCCAAGTTAACAGAGGGTGTCGCAGTTTCTGCTGGGCAAGCGCGTAACTGCTTTGGGGCAGACCGGGAGACCTACGCACACTGACTGATAGCATGGACTGTAGCGCTGAAGTGTCTTTCCAGAACGGTAACCGTATCCCCAGTGAGACAGCACTGAGAGCATGGTTCAGCAGGCCCACAAACAACTGAAAAGAATGCCTCTCCTTTGGTGCAGCTCAGGAGTACACGTTCAGCAAAGGTCTCCATAACAAGCCGGCAAACCACATTTCGTCCTCCTCCTCCTCAACAACACACTACATGTCCTCCTCCTCCTCAACAACAACAACGAACTTGTAAAATACACATTTTCTTTAAAGAAAACAAAACACACAGATGACATTCTGATTTCCCATCAGCTACACAGCCAACAGTATCTGAGGTTGAAAGACCTCCCTGGTGCAGAGGAGCCCAGAAGCCAGCCTTCAAGAGCAAACGAACGAACACTTCGGTGACTACAAAGTGGGGCCAAGTGGGCTCGTCCTGGAGTTGAACCCAGGGCCTCTCACACCCTCAGCGAGAATCATACCCCTAGACCAACGAGCCAAGTTAACGGAGGGTGTCGCAGTTTCTGCTGGGCAAGCGCGTAACTGCTTTGGGGCAGACCGGGAGACCTACGCACACTGACTGATAGCATGGACTGTAGCGCTGAAGTGTCTTTCCAGAACGGTAACCGTATCCCCAGTGAGACAGCACTGAGAGCATGGTTCAGCAGGCCCGCAAACAACTGAAAAGAATGCCTCTCCTTTGGTGCAGCTCAGGAGTACACGTTCAGCAAAGGTCTCCATAACAAGCCGGCAAACCACATTTCGTCCTCCTCCTCCTCAACAACACACTACATGTCCTCCTCCTCCTCCTCAACAACAACAACAACAACGAACTTGTAAAAAACACATTTTCTTTAAAGAAAACAAAACACACAGATGACAGTCTGATTTCCCATCAGCTATACAGCCAACAGTATCTGAGGTCGATAGCCCTCCCTTGTGCAGAGGAGCCCAGAAGCCAAGCATCGAGAGAGAACAAACGAATGCTTCAGAGAATGCAAAGCGGGGCCAAGCGGGCTCGTCCGGGAGTTGAACCCGGGACCTCTCGCACCCTAAGCGAGAATCATACCCCTAGACCAACGAGCCAAGTTAACGGAGGGTGTCGCAGTTTCTGCTGGGCAAGCGCGTAACTGCTTTGGGGCAGACCGGGAGACCTACGCTCACTGACTGATAGCATGGACTGTAGCGCTGAAGTGTCTTTCCAGAACGGTAACCGTATCCCCAGTGAGACAGCACTGAGAGCATGGTTCAGCAGGCCCGCAAACAACTGAAAAGAATGCCTCTCCTTTGGTGCAGCTCAGGAGTACACGTTCAGCAAAGGTCTCCATAACAAGCCGGCAAACCACATTTCGTCCTCCTCCTCCTCAACAACACACTACATGTCCTCCTCCTCCTCAACAACAACAACGAACTTGTAAAATACACATTTTCTTTAAAGAAAACAAAACACACAGATGACAGTCTGATTTCCCATCAGCTATACAGCCAACAGTATCTGAGGTCGATAGCCCTCCCTTGTGCAGAGGAGCCCAGAAGCCAGCCTTCAAGAGCAAACGAACAAACACTTCGGTGACTACAAAGTGGGGCCAAGTGGGCTCGTCCTGGAGTTGAACCCAGGGCCTCTCACACCCTCAGCGAGAATCATACCCCTAGACCAACGAGCCAAGTTAACGGAGGGTGTCGCAGTTTCTGCTGGGCAAGCGCGTAACTGCTTTGGGGCAGACCGGGAGACCTACGCTCACTGACTGATAGCATGGACTGTAGCGCTGAAGTGTCTTTCCAGAACGGTAACCGTATCCCCAGTGAGACAGCACTGAGAGCATGGTTCAGCAGGCCCGCAAACAACTGAAAAGAATGCCTCTCCTTTGGTGCAGCTCAGGAGTACACGTTCAGCAAAGGTCTCCATAACAAGCCGGCAAACCACATTTCGTCCTCCTCCTCCTCAACAACACACTACATGTCCTCCTCCTCCTCAACAACAACAACGAACTTGTAAAATACACATTTTCTTTAAAGAAAACAAAACACACAGCTGACATTCTGATTTCCCATCAGCTACACAGCCAACAGTATCTGAGGTTGAAAGACCTCCCTGGTGCAGAGGAGCCCAGAAGCCAAGCATCGAGAGAGAACAAACGAATGCTTCAGAGAATGCAAAGCGGGGCCAAGCGGGCTCGTCCGGGAGTTGAACCCGGGACCTCTCGCACCCTAAGCGAGAATCATACCCCTAGACCAACGAGCCAAGTTAACGGATGGTGTCGCAGTTTCTGCTGGGCAAGCGCGTAACTGCTTTGGGGCAGACCGGGAGACCTACGCTCACTGACTGATAGCATGGACTGTAGCGCTGAAGTGTCTTTCCAGAACGGTAACCGTATCCCCAGTGAGACAGCACTGAGAGCATGGTTCAGCAGGCCCGCAAACAACTGAAAAGAATGCCTCTCCTTTGGTGCAGCTCAGGAGTACACGTTCAGCAAAGGTCTCCATAACAAGCCGGCAAACCACATTTCGTCCTCCTCCTCCTCAACAACACACTACATGTCCTCCTCCTCCTCAACAACAACAACGAACTTGTAAAATACACATTTTCTTTAAAGAAAACAAAACACACAGATGACAGTCTGATTTCCCATCAGCTATACAGCCAACAGTATCTGAGGTCGATAGCCCTCCCTTGTGCAGAGGAGCCCAGAAGCCAAGCATCGAGAGAGAACAAACGAATGCTTCAGAGAATGCAAAGCGGGGCCAAGCGGGCTCGTCCGGGAGTTGAACCCGGGACCTCTCGCACCCTAAGCGAAAATCATACCCCTAGACCAACGAGCCAAGTTAACGGAGGGTGTCGCAGTTTCTGCTGGGCAAGCGCGTAACTGCTTTGGGGCAGACCGGGAGACCTACGCTCACTGACTGATAGCATGGACTGTAGCGCTGAAGTGTCTTTCCAGAACGGTAACCGTATCCCCAGTGAGACAGCACTGAGAGCATGGTTCAGCAGGCCCGCAAACAACTGAAAAGAATGCCTCTCCTTTGGTGCAGCTCAGGAGTACACGTTCAGCAAAGGTCTCCATAACAAGCCGGCAAACCACATTTCGTCCTCCTCCTCCTCAACAACACACTACATGTCCTCCTCCTCCTCAACAACAACAACGAACTTGTAAAATACACATTTTCTTTAAAGAAAACAAAACACACAGATGACAGTCTGATTTCCCATCAGCTATACAGCCAACAGTATCTGAGGTCGATAGCCCTCCCTTGTGCAGAGGAGCCCAGAAGCCAGCCTTCAAGAGCAAACGAACGAACACTTCGGTGACTACAAAGTGGGGCCAAGTGGGCTCGTCCTGGAGTTGAACCCAGGGCCTCTCACACCCTCAGCGAGAATCATACCCCTAGACCAACGAGCCAAGTTAACGGAGGGTGTCGCAGTTTCTGCTGGGCAAGCGCGTAACTGCTTTGGGGCAGACCGGGAGACCTACGCACACTGACTGATAGCATGGACTGTAGCGCTGAAGTGTCTTTCCAGAACGGTAACCGTATCCCCAGTGAGACAGCACTGAGAGCATGGTTCAGCAGGCCCGCAAACAACTGAAAAGAATGCCTCTCCTTTGGTGCAGCTCAGGAGTACACGTTCAGCAAAGGTCTCCATAACAAGCCGGCAAACCACATTTCGTCCTCCTCCTCCTCAACAACACACTACATGTCCTCCTCCTCCTCCTCAACAACAACAACAACAACGAACTTGTAAAATACACATTTTCTTTAAAGAAAACAAAACACAGATGACAGTCTGATTTCCCATCAGCTATACAGCCAACAGTATCTGAGGTCGATAGCCCTCCCTTCTGCAGAGGAGCCCAGAAGCCAGCCTTCAAGAGCAAACGAACAAACACTTCGGTGACTACAAAGTGGGGCCAAGTGGGCTCGTCCTGGAGTTGAACCCAGGTCCTCTCACACCCTCAGCAAGAATCATACCCCTAGACCAACGAGCCAAGTTAACAGAGGGTGTCGCAGTTTCTGCTGGGCAAGCGCGTAACTGCTTTGGGGCAGACCGGGAGACCTACGCACACTGACTGATAGCATGGACTGTAGCGCTGAAGTGTCTTTCCAGAACGGTAACCGTATCCCCAGTGAGACAGCACTGAGAGCATGGTTCAGCAGGCCCGCAAACAACTGAAAAGAATGCCTCTCCTTTGGTGCAGCTCAGGAGTACACGTTCAGCAAAGGTCTCCATAACAAGCCGGCAAACCACATTTCGTCCTCCTCCTCCTCAACAACACACTACATGTCCTCCTCCTCCTCAACAACAACAACGAACTTGTAAAATACACATTTTCTTTAAAGAAAACAAAACACACAGATGACATTCTGATTTCCCATCAGCTACACAGCCAACAGTATCTGAGGTTGAAAGACCTCCCTGGTGCAGAGGAGCCCAGAAGCCAAGCATCGAGAGAGAACAAACGAGTGCTTCAGAGAATGCAAAGCGGGGCCAAGCGGGCTCGTCCGGGAGTTGAACCCGGGACCTCTCGCACCCTAAGCGAGAATCATACCCCTAGACCAACGAGCCAAGTTAACGGAGGGTGTCGCAGTTTCTGCTGGGCAAGCGCGTAACTGCTTTGGGGCAGACCGGGAGACCTACGCTCACTGACTGATAGCATGGACTGTAGCGCTGAAGTGTCTTTCCAGAACGGTAACCGTATCCCCAGTGAGACAGCACTGAGAGCATGGTTCAGCAGGCCCGCAAACAACTGAAAAGAATGCCTCTCCTTTGGTGCAGCTCAGGAGTACACGTTCAGCAAAGGTCTCCATAACAAGCCGGCAAACCACATTTCGTCCTCCTCCTCCTCAACAACACACTACATGTCCTCCTCCTCCTCAACAACAACAACGAACTTGTAAAATACACATTTTCTTTAAAGAAAACAAAACACACAGATGACAGTCTGATTTCCCATCAGCTACACAGCCAACAGTATCTGAGGTTGAAAGACCTCCCTGGTGCAGAGGAGCCCAGAAGCCAAGCATCGAGAGAGAACAAACGAATGCTTCAGAGAATGCAAAGCGGGGCCAAGCGTGCTCGTCCAGGAGTTGAACCCGGGACCTCTCGCACCCTAAGCGAGAATCATACCCCTAGACCAACGAGCCAAGTTAACGGAGGGTGTCGCAGTTTCTGCTGGGCAAGCGCGTAACTGCTTTGGGGCAGACCGGGAGACCTACGCTCACTGACTGATAGCATGGACTGTAGCGCTGACGTATCTTTCCAGAACGGTAACCGTATCCCCAGTGAGACAGCACTGAGAGCATGGTTCAGCAGGCCCGCAAACAACTGAAAAGAATGCCTCTCCTTTGGTGCAGCTCAGGAGTACACGTTCAGCAAAGGTCTCCATAACAAGCCGGCAAACCACATTTCGTCCTCCTCCTCCTCAACAACACACTACATGTCCTCCTCCTCCTCCTCAACAACAACAACAACAACAACAACGAACTTGTGAAAAACACATTTTCTTTAAAGAAAACAAAACACACAGATGACAGTCTGATTTCCCATCAGCTATACAGCCAACAGTATCTGAGGTCGATAGCCCTCCCTTGTGCAGAGGAGCCCAGAAGCCAGCCTTCAAGAGCAAACGAACGAACACTTCGGTGACTACAAAGTGGGGCCAAGTGGGCTCGTCCTGGAGTTGAACCCAGGGCCTCTCACACCCTCAGCAAGAATCATACCCCTAGACCAACGAGCCAAGTTAACGGAGGGTGTCGCAGTTTCTGCTGGGCAAGCGCGTAACTGCTTTGGGGCAGACCGGGAGACCTACGCACACTGACTGATAGCATGGACTGTAGCGCTGAAGTGTCTTTCCAGAACGGTAACCGTATCCCCAGTGAGACAGCACTGAGAGCATGGTTCAGCAGGCCCGCAAACAACTGAAAAGAATGCCTCTCCTTTGGTGCAGCTCAGGAGTACACGTTCAGCAAAGGTCTCCATAACAAGCCGGCAAACCACATTTCGTCCTCCTCCTCCTCAACAACACACTACATGTCCTCCTCCTCCTCAACAACAACAACGAACTTGTAAAATACACATTTTCTTTAAAGAAAACAAAACACACAGATGACATTCTGATTTCCCATCAGCTACACAGCCAACAGTATCTGAGGTTGAAAGACCTCCCTGGTGCAGAGGAGCCCAGAAGCCAAGCATCGAGAGAGAACAAACGAATGCTTCAGAGAATGCAAAGCGGGGCCAAGCGGGCTCGTCCGGGAGTTGAACCCGGGACCTCTCGCACCCTAAGCGAGAATCATACCCCTAGACCAACGAGCCAAGTTAACGGAGGGTGTCGCAGTTTCTGCTGGGCAAGCGCGTAACTGCTTTGGGGCAGACCGGGAGACCTACGCTCACTGACTGATAGCATGGACTGTAGCGCTGAAGTGTCTTTCCAGAACGGTAACCGTATCCCCAGTGAGACAGCACTGAGAGCATGGTTCAGCAGGCCCGCAAACAACTGAAAAGAATGCCTCTCCTTTGGTGCAGCTCAGGAGTACACGTTCAGCAAAGGTCTCCATAACAAGCCGGCAAACCACATTTCGTCCTCCTCCTCCTCAACAACACACTACATGTCCTCCTCCTCCTCAACAACAACAACGAACTTGTAAAAAACAAATTTTCTTTAAAGAAAACAAAACACACAGATGACAGTCTGATTTCCCATCAGCTATACAGCCAACAGTATCTGAGGTCGATAGCCCTCCCTTGTGCAGAGGAGCCCAGAAGCCAGCCTTCAAGAGCAAACGAACGAACACTTCGGTGACTACAAAGTGGGGCCAAGTGGGCTCGTCCTGGAGTTGAACCCAGGGCCTCTCACACCCTCAGCAAGAATCATACCCCTAGACCAACGAGCCAAGTTAACGGAGGGTGTCGCAGTTTCTGCTGGGCAAGCGCGTAACTGCTTTGGGGCAGACCGGGAGACCTACGCACACTGACTGATAGCATGGACTGTAGCGCTGAAGTGTCTTTCCAGAACGGTAACCGTATCCCCAGTGAGACAGCACTGAGAGCATGGTTCAGCAGGCCCGCAAACAACTGAAAAGAATGCCTCTCCTTTGGTGCAGCTCAGGAGTACACGTTCAGCAAAGGTCTCCATAACAAGCCGGCAAACCACATTTCGTCCTCCTCCTCCTCAACAACACACTACATGTCCTCCTCCTCCTCAACAACAACAACGAACTTGTAAAATACACATTTTCTTTAAAGAAAACAAAACACACAGATGACATTCTGATTTCCCATCAGCTACACAGCCAACAGTATCTGAGGTTGAAAGACCTCCCTGGTGCAGAGGAGCCCAGAAGCCAAGCATCGAGAGAGAACAAACGAATGCTTCAGAGAATGCAAAGCGGGGCCAAGCGGGCTCGTCCGGGAGTTGAACCCGGGACCTCTCGCACCCTAAGCGAGAATCATACCCCTAGACCAACGAGCCAAGTTAACGGAGGGTGTCGCAGTTTCTGCTGGGCAAGCGCGTAACTGCTTTGGGGCAGACCGGGAGACCTACGCTCACTGACTGATAGCATGGACTGTAGCGCTGAGGTGTCTTTCCAGAACGGTAACCGTATCCCCAGTGAGACAGCACTGAGAGCATGGTTCAGCAGGCCCGCAAACAACTGAAAAGAATGCCTCTCCTTTGGTGCAGCTCAGGAGTACACGTTCAGCAAAGGTCTCCATAACAAGCCGGCAAACCACATTTCGTCCTCCTCCTCCTCAACAACACACTACATGTCCTCCTCCTCCTCAACAACAACAACGAACATGTAAAATACACATTTTCTTTAAAGAAAACAAAACACACAGATGACAGTCTGATTTCCCATCAGCTATACAGCCAACAGTATCTGAGGTCGATAGCCCTCCCTTGTGCAGAGGAGCCCAGAAGCCAGCCTTCAAGAGCAAACGAACAAACACTTCGGTGACTACAAAGTGGGGCCAAGTGGGCTCGTCCTGGAGTTGAACCCAGGGCCTCTCACACCCTCAGCAAGAATCATACCCCTAGACCAACGAGCCAAGTTAACGGAGCGTGTCGCAGTTTCTGCTGGGCAAGCGCGTAACTGCTTTGGGGCAGACCGGGAGACCTACGCACACTGACTGATATCATGGACTGTAGCGCTGAAGTGTCTTTCCAGAACGGTAACCGTATCCCCAGTGAGACAGCACTGAGAGCATGGTTCAGCAGGCCCGCAAACAACTGAAAAGAATGCCTCTCCTTTGGTGCAGCTCAGGAGTACACGTTCAGCAAAGGTCTCCATAACAAGCCGGCAAACCACATTTCGTCCTCCTCCTCCTCAACAACACACTACATGTCCTCCTCCTCCTCAACAACAACAACGAACTTGTAAAATACACATTTTCTTTAAAGAAAACAAAACACACAGATGACAGTCTGATTTCCCATCAGCTATACAGCCAACAGTATCTGAGGTCGATAGCCCTCCCTTGTGCAGAGGAGCCCAGAAGCCAGCCTTCAAGAGCAAACGAACGAACACTTCGGTGACTACAAAGTGGGGCCAAGTGGGCTCGTCCTGGAGTTGAACCCAGGGCCTCTCACACCCTCAGCGAGAATCATACCCCTAGACCAACGAGCCAAGTTAACGGAGGGTGTCGCAGTTTCTGCTGGGCAAGCGCGTAACTGCTTTGGGGCAGACCGGGAGACCTACGCACACTGACTGATAGCATGGACTGTAGCGCTGAAGTGTCTTTCCAGAACGGTAACCGTATCCCCAGTGAGACAGCACTGAGAGCATGGTTCAGCAGGCCCGCAAACAACTGAAAAGAATGCCTCTCCTTTGGTGCAGCTCAGGAGTACACGTTCAGCAAAGGTCTCCATAACAAGCCGGCAAACCACATTTCGTCCTCCTCCTCCTCAACAACACACTACATGTCCTCCTCCTCCTCCTCAACAACAACAACAACAACGAACTTGTAAAATACACATTTTCTTTAAAGAAAACAAAACACAGATGACAGTCTGATTTCCCATCAGCTATACAGCCAACAGTATCTGAGGTCGATAGCCCTCCCTTCTGCAGAGGAGCCCAGAAGCCAGCCTTCAAGAGCAAACGAACAAACACTTCGGTGACTACAAAGTGGGGCCAAGTGGGCTCGTCCTGGAGTTGAACCCAGGTCCTCTCACACCCTCAGCAAGAATCATACCCCTAGACCAACGAGCCAAGTTAACAGAGGGTGTCGCAGTTTCTGCTGGGCAAGCGCGTAACTGCTTTGGGGCAGACCGGGAGACCTACGCACACTGACTGATAGCATGGACTGTAGCGCTGAAGTGTCTTTCCAGAACGGTAACCGTATCCCCAGTGAGACAGCACTGAGAGCATGGTTCAGCAGGCCCGCAAACAACTGAAAAGAATGCCTCTCCTTTGGTGCAGCTCAGGAGTACACGTTCAGCAAAGGTCTCCATAACAAGCCGGCAAACCACATTTCGTCCTCCTCCTCCTCAACAACACACTACATGTCCTCCTCCTCCTCAACAACAACAACGAACTTGTAAAATACACATTTTCTTTAAAGAAAACAAAACACACAGATGACATTCTGATTTCCCATCAGCTACACAGCCAACAGTATCTGAGGTTGAAAGACCTCCCTGGTGCAGAGGAGCCCAGAAGCCAAGCATCGAGAGAGAACAAACGAGTGCTTCAGAGAATGCAAAGCGGGGCCAAGCGGGCTCGTCCGGGAGTTGAACCCGGGACCTCTCGCACCCTAAGCGAGAATCATACCCCTAGACCAACGAGCCAAGTTAACGGAGGGTGTCGCAGTTTCTGCTGGGCAAGCGCGTAACTGCTTTGGGGCAGACCGGGAGACCTACGCTCACTGACTGATAGCATGGACTGTAGCGCTGAAGTGTCTTTCCAGAACGGTAACCGTATCCCCAGTGAGACAGCACTGAGAGCATGGTTCAGCAGGCCCGCAAACAACTGAAAAGAATGCCTCTCCTTTGGTGCAGCTCAGGAGTACACGTTCAGCAAAGGTCTCCATAACAAGCCGGCAAACCACATTTCGTCCTCCTCCTCCTCAACAACACACTACATGTCCTCCTCCTCCTCCTCAACAACAACAACAACAACAACAACGAACTTGTGAAAAACACATTTTCTTTAAAGAAAACAAAACACACAGATGACAGTCTGATTTCCCATCAGCTATACAGCCAACAGTATCTGAGGTCGATAGCCCTCCCTTGTGCAGAGGAGCCCAGAAGCCAGCCTTCAAGAGCAAACGAACGAACACTTCGGTGACTACAAAGTGGGGCCAAGTGGGCTCGTCCTGGAGTTGAACCCAGGGCCTCTCACACCCTCAGCAAGAATCATACCCCTAGACCAACGAGCCAAGTTAACGGAGGGTGTCGCAGTTTCTGCTGGGCAAGCGCGTAACTGCTTTGGGGCAGACCGGGAGACCTACGCACACTGACTGATAGCATGGACTGTAGCGCTGAAGTGTCTTTCCAGAACGGTAACCGTATCCCCAGTGAGACAGCACTGAGAGCATGGTTCAGCAGGCCCGCAAACAACTGAAAAGAATGCCTCTCCTTTGGTGCAGCTCAGGAGTACACGTTCAGCAAAGGTCTCCATAACAAGCCGGCAAACCACATTTCGTCCTCCTCCTCCTCAACAACACACTACATGTCCTCCTCCTCCTCAACAACAACAACGAACTTGTAAAATACACATTTTCTTTAAAGAAAACAAAACACACAGATGACATTCTGATTTCCCATCAGCTACACAGCCAACAGTATCTGAGGTTGAAAGACCTCCCTGGTGCAGAGGAGCCCAGAAGCCAAGCATCGAGAGAGAACAAACGAATGCTTCAGAGAATGCAAAGCGGGGCCAAGCGGGCTCGTCCGGGAGTTGAACCCGGGACCTCTCGCACCCTAAGCGAGAATCATACCCCTAGACCAACGAGCCAAGTTAACGGAGGGTGTCGCAGTTTCTGCTGGGCAAGCGCGTAACTGCTTTGGGGCAGACCGGGAGACCTACGCTCACTGACTGATAGCATGGACTGTAGCGCTGAAGTGTCTTTCCAGAACGGTAACCGTATCCCCAGTGAGACAGCACTGAGAGCATGGTTCAGCAGGCCCGCAAACAACTGAAAAGAATGCCTCTCCTTTGGTGCAGCTCAGGAGTACACGTTCAGCAAAGGTCTCCATAACAAGCCGGCAAACCACATTTCGTCCTCCTCCTCCTCAACAACACACTACATGTCCTCCTCCTCCTCAACAACAACAACGAACTTGTAAAAAACAAATTTTCTTTAAAGAAAACAAAACACACAGATGACAGTCTGATTTCCCATCAGCTATACAGCCAACAGTATCTGAGGTCGATAGCCCTCCCTTGTGCAGAGGAGCCCAGAAGCCAGCCTTCAAGAGCAAACGAACGAACACTTCGGTGACTACAAAGTGGGGCCAAGTGGGCTCGTCCTGGAGTTGAACCCAGGGCCTCTCACACCCTCAGCAAGAATCATACCCCTAGACCAACGAGCCAAGTTAACGGAGGGTGTCGCAGTTTCTGCTGGGCAAGCGCGTAACTGCTTTGGGGCAGACCGGGAGACCTACGCACACTGACTGATAGCATGGACTGTAGCGCTGAAGTGTCTTTCCAGAACGGTAACCGTATCCCCAGTGAGACAGCACTGAGAGCATGGTTCAGCAGGCCCGCAAACAACTGAAAAGAATGCCTCTCCTTTGGTGCAGCTCAGGAGTACACGTTCAGCAAAGGTCTCCATAACAAGCCGGCAAACCACATTTCGTCCTCCTCCTCCTCAACAACACACTACATGTCCTCCTCCTCCTCAACAACAACAACGAACTTGTAAAATACACATTTTCTTTAAAGAAAACAAAACACACAGATGACATTCTGATTTCCCATCAGCTACACAGCCAACAGTATCTGAGGTTGAAAGACCTCCCTGGTGCAGAGGAGCCCAGAAGCCAAGCATCGAGAGAGAACAAACGAATGCTTCAGAGAATGCAAAGCGGGGCCAAGCGGGCTCGTCCGGGAGTTGAACCCGGGACCTCTCGCACCCTAAGCGAGAATCATACCCCTAGACCAACGAGCCAAGTTAACGGAGGGTGTCGCAGTTTCTGCTGGGCAAGCGCGTAACTGCTTTGGGGCAGACCGGGAGACCTACGCTCACTGACTGATAGCATGGACTGTAGCGCTGAGGTGTCTTTCCAGAACGGTAACCGTATCCCCAGTGAGACAGCACTGAGAGCATGGTTCAGCAGGCCCGCAAACAACTGAAAAGAATGCCTCTCCTTTGGTGCAGCTCAGGAGTACACGTTCAGCAAAGGTCTCCATAACAAGCCGGCAAACCACATTTCGTCCTCCTCCTCCTCAACAACACACTACATGTCCTCCTCCTCCTCAACAACAACAACGAACATGTAAAATACACATTTTCTTTAAAGAAAACAAAACACACAGATGACAGTCTGATTTCCCATCAGCTATACAGCCAACAGTATCTGAGGTCGATAGCCCTCCCTTGTGCAGAGGAGCCCAGAAGCCAGCCTTCAAGAGCAAACGAACAAACACTTCGGTGACTACAAAGTGGGGCCAAGTGGGCTCGTCCTGGAGTTGAACCCAGGGCCTCTCACACCCTCAGCAAGAATCATACCCCTAGACCAACGAGCCAAGTTAACGGAGCGTGTCGCAGTTTCTGCTGGGCAAGCGCGTAACTGCTTTGGGGCAGACCGGGAGACCTACGCACACTGACTGATATCATGGACTGTAGCGCTGAAGTGTCTTTCCAGAACGGTAACCGTATCCCCAGTGAGACAGCACTGAGAGCATGGTTCAGCAGGCCCGCAAACAACTGAAAAGAATGCCTCTCCTTTGGTGCAGCTCAGGAGTACACGTTCAGCAAAGGTCTCCATAACAAGCCGGCAAACCACATTTCGTCCTCCTCCTCCTCAACAACACACTACATGTCCTCCTCCTCCTCCTCAACAACAACAACAACAACAACGAACTTGTAAAAAACACATTTTCTTTAAAGAAAACAAAACACACAGATGACAGTCTGATTTCCCATCAGCTATACAGCCAACAGTATCTGAGGTCGATAGCCCTCCCTTGTGCAGAGGAGCCCAGAAGCCAGCCTTCAAGAGCAAACGAACAAACACTTCGGTGACTACAAAGTGGGGCCAAGTGGGCTCGTCCTGGAGTTGAACCCAGGGCCTCTCACACCCTCAGCAAGAATCATACCCCTAGACCAACGAGCCAAGTTAACGGAGGGTGTCGCAGTTTCTGCTGGGCAAGCGCGTAACTGCTTTGGGGCAGACCGGGAGACCTACGCTCACTGACTGATAGCATGGACTGTAGCGCTGAAGTGTCTTTCCAGAACGGTAACCGTATCCCCAGTGAGACAGCACTGAGAGCATGGTTCAGCAGGCCCGCAAACAACTGAAAAGAATGCCTCTCCTTTGGTGCAGCTCAGGAGTACACGTTCAGCAAAGGTCTCCATAACAAGCCGGCAAACCACATTTCGTCCTCCTCCTCCTCAACAACACACTACATGTCCTCCTCCTCCTCAACAACAACAACGAACTTGTAAAATACACATTTTCTTTAAAGAAAACAAAACACACAGATGACAGTCTGATTTCCCATCAGCTACACAGCCAACAGTATCTGAGGTTGAAAGACCTCCCTGGTGCAGAGGAGCCCAGAAGCCAAGCATCGAGAGAGAACAAACGAATGCTTCAGAGAATGCAAAGCGGGGCCAAGCGGGCTCGTCCGGGAGTTGAACCCGGGACCTCTCGCACCCTAAGCGAGAATCATACACCTAGACCAACGAGCCAAGTTAACGGAGGGTGTCGCAGTTTCTGCTGGGCAAGCGCGTAACTGCTTTGGGGCAGACCGGGAGACCTACGCTCACTGACTGATAGCATGGACTGTAGCGCTGAAGTGTCTTTCCAGAACGGTAACCGTATCCCCAGTGAGACCGCACTGAGAGCATGGTTCAGCAGGCCCGCAAACAACTGAAAAGAATGCCTCTCCTTTGGTGCAGCTCAGGAGTACACGTTCAGCAAAGGTCTCCATAACAAGCCGGCAAACCACATTTCGTCCTCCTCCTCCTCAACAACACACTACATGTCCTCCTCCTCCTCCTCAACAACAACAACAACAACAACAACGAACTTGTAAAAAACACATTTTCTTTAAAGAAAACAAAACACACAGATGACAGTCTGATTTCCCATCAGCTATACAGCCAACAGTATCTGAGGTCGATAGCCCTCCCTTGTGCAGAGGAGCCCAGAAGCCAGCCTTCAAGAGCAAACGAACAAACACTTCGGTGACTACAAAGTGGGGCCAAGTGGGCTCGTCCTGGAGTTGAACCTAGGGCCTCTCACACCCTCAGCAAGAATCATACCCCTAGACCAACGAGCCAAGTTAACGGAGGGTGTCGCAGTTTCTGCTGGGCAAGCGCGTAACTGCTTTGGGGCAGACCGGGAGACCTACGCTCACTGACTGATAGCATGGACTGTAGCGCTGAAGTGTCTTTCCAGAACGGTAACCGTATCCCCAGTGAGACAGCACTGAGAGCATGGTTCAGCAGGCCCGCAAACAACTGAAAAGAATGCCTCTCCTTTGGTGCAGCTCAGGAGTACACGTTCAGCAAAGGTCTCCATAACAAGCCGGCAAACCACATTTCGTCCTCCTCCTCCTCAACAACACACTACATGTCCTCCTCCTCCTCAACAACAACAACGAACTTGTAAAATACACATTTTCTTTAAAGAAAACAAAACACACAGATGACAGTCTGATTTCCCATCAGCTATACAGCCAACAGTAACTGAGGTTGAAAGACCTCCCTGGTGCAGAGGAGCCCAGAAGCCAAGCATCGAGAGAGAACAAACGAATGCTTCAGAGAATGCAAAGCAGTGCCAAGCGGGCTCGTCCGGGAGTTGAACCCGGGACCTCTCGCACCCTAAGCGAGAATCATACCCCTAGACCAACGAGCCAAGTTAACGGAGGGTGTCGCAGTTTCTGCTGGGCAAGCGCGTAACTGCTTTGGGGCAGACCGGGAGACCTACGCTCACTGACTGATAGCATGGACTGTAGCGCTGAAGTGTCTTTCCAGAACGGTAACCGTATCCCCAGTGAGACAGCACTGAGAGCATGGTTCAGCAGGCCCGCAAACAACTGAAAAGAATGCCTCTCCTTTGGTGCAGCTCAGGAGTACACGTTCAGCAAAGGTCTCCATAACAAGCCGGCAAACCACATTTCGTCCTCCTCCTCCTCAACAACACACTACATGTCCTCCTCCTCCTCCTCAACAACAACAACAACAACAACAACGAACTTGTAAAAAACACATTTTCTTTAAAGAAAACAAAACACACAGATGACAGTCTGATTTCCCATCAGCTATACAGCCAACAGTATCTGAGGTCGATAGCCCTCCCTTGTGCAGAGGAGCCCAGAAGCCAGCCTTCAAGAGCAAACGAACAAACACTTCGGTGACTACAAAGTGGGGCCAAGTGGGCTCGTCCTGGAGTTGAACCTAGGGCCTCTCACACCCTCAGCAAGAATCATACCCCTAGACCAACGAGCCAAGTTAACGGAGGGTGTCGCAGTTTCTGCTGGGCAAGCGCGTAACTGCTTTGGGGCAGACCGGGAGACCTACGCTCACTGACTGATAGCATGGACTGTAGCGCTGAAGTGTCTTTCCAGAACGGTAACCGTATCCCCAGTGAGACAGCACTGAGAGCATGGTTCAGCAGGCCCGCAAACAACTGAAAAGAATGCCTCTCCTTTGGTGCAGCTCAGGAGTACACGTTCAGCAAAGGTCTCCATAACAAGCCGGCAAACCACATTTCGTCCTCCTCCTCCTCAACAACACACTACATGTCCTCCTCCTCCTCAACAACAACAACGAACTTGTAAAATACACATTTTCTTTAAAGAAAACAAAACACACAGATGACAGTCTGATTTCCCATCAGCTATACAGCCAACAGTATCTGAGGTTGAAAGACCTCCCTGGTGCAGAGGAGCCCAGAAGCCAAGCATCGAGAGAGAACAAACGAATGCTTCAGAGAATGCAAAGCAGTGCCAAGCGGGCTCGTCCGGGAGTTGAACCCGGGACCTCTCGCACCCTAAGCGAGAATCATACCCCTAGACCAACGAGCCAAGTTAACGGAGGGTGTCGCAGTTTCTGCTGGGCAAGCGCGTAACTGCTTTGGGGCAGACCGGGAGACCTACGCTCACTGACTGATAGCATGGACTGTAGCGCTGAAGTGTCTTTCCAGAACGGTAACCGTATCCCCAGTGAGACAGCACTGAGAGCATGGTTCAGCAGGCCCGCAAACAACTGAAAAGAATGCCTCTCCTTTGGTGCAGCTCAGGAGTACACGTTCAGCAAAGGTCTCCATAACAAGCCGGCAAACCACATTTCGTCCTCCTCCTCCTCAACAACACACTACATGTCCTCCTCCTCCTCAACAACAACAACGAACTTGTAAAATACACATTTTCTTTAAAGAAAACAAAACACACAGATGACAGTCTGATTTCCCATCAGCTACACAGCCAACAGTATCTGAGGTCGATAGCCCTCCCTTGTGCAGAGGAGCCCAGAAGCCAGCCTTCAAGAGCAAACGAACAAACACTTCGGTGACTACAAAGTGGGGCCAAGTGGGCTCGTCCTGGAGTTGAACCCAGGGCCTCTCACACCCTCAGCGAGAATCATACCCCTAGACCAACGAGCCAAGTTAACGGAGGGTGTCGCAGTTTCTGCTGGGCAAGCGCGTAACTGCTTTGGGGCAGACCGGGAGACCTACGCACACTGACTGATAGCATGGACTGTAGCGCTGAAGTGTCTTTCCAGAACGGTAACCGTATCCCCAGTGAGACAGCACTGAGAGCATGGTTCAGCAGGCCCGCAAACAACTGAAAAGAATGCCTCTCCTTTGGTGCAGCTCAGGAGTACACGTTCAGCAAAGGTCTCCATAACAAGCCGGCAAACCACATTTCGTCCTCCTCCTCCTCAACAACACACTACATGTCCTCCTCCTCCTCCTCAACAACAACAACAACAACAACGAACTTGTAAAAAACACATTTTCTTTAAAGAAAACAAAACACACAGATGACAGTCTGATTTCCCATCTGCTATACAGCCAACAGTATCTGAGGTCGATAGCCCTCCCTTGTGCAGAGGAGCCCAGAAGCCAGCCTTCAAGAGCAAACGAACGAACACTTCGGTGACTACAAAGTGGGGCCAAGTGGGCTCGTCCTGGAGTTGAACCTAGGGCCTCTCACACCCTCAGCAAGAATCATACCCCTAGACCAACGAGCCAAGTTAACGGAGGGTGTCGCAGTTTCTGCTGGGCAAGCGCGTAACTGCTTTGGGGCAGACCGGGAGACCTACGCTCACTGACTGATAGCATGGACTGTAGCGCTGAAGTGTCTTTCCAGAACGGTAACCGTATCCCCAGTGAGACAGCACTGAGAGCATGGTTCAGCAGGCCCGCAAACAACTGAAAAGAATGCCTCTCCTTTGGTGCAGCTCAGGAGTACACGTTCAGCAAAGGTCTCCATAACAAGCCGGCAAACCACATTTCGTCCTCCTCCTCCTCAACAACACACTACATGTCCTCCTCCTCCTCAACAACAACAACGAACTTGTAAAATACACATTTTCTTTAAAGAAAACAAAACACACAGATGACAGTCTGATTTCCCATCAGCTATACAGCCAACAGTAACTGAGGTTGAAAGACCTCCCTGGTGCAGAGGAGCCCAGAAGCCAAGCATCGAGAGAGAACAAACGAATGCTTCAGAGAATGCAAAGCAGTGCCAAGCGGGCTCGTCCGGGAGTTGAACCCGGGACCTCTCGCACCCTAAGCGAGAATCATACCCCTAGACCAACGAGCCAAGTTAACGGAGGGTGTCGCAGTTTCTGCTGGGCAAGCGCGTAACTGCTTTGGGGCAGACCGGGAGACCTACGCTCACTGACTGATAGCATGGACTGTAGCGCTGAAGTGTCTTTCCAGAACGGTAACCGTATCCCCAGTGAGACAGCACTGAGAGCATGGTTCAGCAGGCCCGCAAACAACTGAAAAGAATGCCTCTCCTTTGGTGCAGCTCAGGAGTACACGTTCAGCAAAGGTCTCCATAACAAGCCGGCAAACCACATTTCGTCCTCCTCCTCCTCAACAACACACTACATGTCCTCCTCCTCCTCAACAACAACAACGAACTAGTAAAATACACATTTTCTTTAAAGAAAACAAAACACACAGATGACAGTCTGATTTCCCATCAGCTACACAGCCAACAGTATCTGAGGTCGATAGCCCTCCCTTGTGCAGAGGAGCCCAGAAGCCAAGCATCGAGAGAGAACAAACGAATGCTTCAGAGAATGCAAAGCAGTGCCAAGCGGGCTCGTCCGGGAGTTGAACCCGGGACCTCTCGCACCCTAAGCGAGAATCATACCCCTAGACCAACGAGCCAAGTTAACGGAGGGTGTCGCAGTTTCTGCTGGGCAAGCGCGTAACTGCTTTGGGGCAGACCGGGAGACCTACGCTCACTGACTGATAGCATGGACTGTAGCGCTGAAGTGTCTTTCCAGAACGGTAACCGTATCCCCAGTGAGACAGCACTGAGAGCATGGTTCAGCAGGCCCGCAAACAACTGAAAAGAATGCCTCTCCTTTGGTGCAGCTCAGGAGTACACGTTCAGCAAAGGTCTCCATAACAAGCCGGCAAACCACATTTCGTCCTCCTCCTCCTCAACAACACACTACATGTCCTCCTCCTCCTCAACAACAACAACGAACTAGTAAAATACACATTTTCTTTAAAGAAAACAAAACACTCAGATGACAGTCTGATTTCCCATCAGCTACACAGCCAACAGTATCTGAGGTCGATAGCCCTCCCTTGTGCAGAGGAGCCCAGAAGCCAGCCTTCAAGAGCAAACGAACAAACACTTCGGTGACTACAAAGTGGGGCCAAGTGGGCTCGTCCTGGAGTTGAACCCAGGGCCTCTCACACCCTCAGCGAGAATCATACCCCTAGACCAACGAGCCAAGTTAACGGAGGGTGTCGCAGTTTCTGCTGGGCAAGCGCGTAACTGCTTTGGGGCAGACCGGGAGACCTACGCACACTGACTGATAGCATGGACTGTAGCGCTGAAGTGTCTTTCCAGAACGGTAACCGTATCCCCAGTGAGACAGCACTGAGAGCATGGTTCAGCAGGCCCGCAAACAACTGAAAAGAATGCCTCTCCTTTGGTGCAGCTCAGGAGTACACGTTCAGCAAAGGTCTCCATAACAAGCCGGCAAACCACATTTCGTCCTCCTCCTCCTCAACAACACACTACATGTCCTCCTCCTCCTCAACAACAACAACGAACTTGTAAAATACACATTTTCTTTAAAGAAAACAAAACACACAGATGACAGTCTGATTTCTCATCAGCTACACAGCCAACAGTATCTGAGGTTGAAAGACCTCCCTGGTGCAGAGGAGCCCAGAAGCCAAGCATCGAGAGAGAACAAACGAATGCTTCAGAGAATGCAAAGCGGGGCCAAGCGGGCTCGTCCGGGAGTTGAACCCGGGACCTCTCGCACCCTAAGCGAGAATCATACCCCTAGACCAACAAGCCAAGTTAACGGAGGGTGTCGCAGTTTCTGCTGGGCAAGCGCGTAACTGCTTTGGGGCAGACCGGGAGACCTACGCTCACTGACTGATAGCATGGACTGTAGCGCTGAAGTGTCTTTCCAGAACGGTAACCGTATCCCCAGTGAGACAGCACTGAGAGCATGGTTCAGCAGGCCCGCAAACAACTGAAAAGAATGCCTCTCCTTTGGTGCAGCTCAGGAGTACACGTTCAGCAAAGGTCTCCATAACAAGCCGGCAAACCACATTTCGTCCTCCTCCTCCTCAACAACACACTACATGTCCTCCTCCTCCTCAACAACAACAACGAACTTGTAAAATACACATTTTCTTTAAAGAAAACAAAACACACAGATGACAGTCTGATTTCCCATCAGCTATACAGCCAACAGTATCTGAGGTCGATAGCCCTCCCTTGTGCAGAGGAGCCCAGAAGCCAGCCTTCAAGAGCAAACGAACGAACACTTCGGTGACTACAAAGTGGGGCCAAGTGGGCTCGTCCTGGAGTTGAACCTAGGGCCTCTCACACCCTCAGCAAGAATCATACCCCTAGACCAACGAGCCAAGTTAACGGAGGGTGTCGCAGTTTCTGCTGGGCAAGCGCGTAACTGCTTTGGGGCAGACCGGGAGACCTACGCTCACTGACTGATAGCATGGACTGTAGCGCTGAAGTGTCTTTCCAGAACGGTAACCGTATCCCCAGTGAGACAGCACTGAGAGCATGGTTCAGCAGGCCCGCAAACAACTGAAAAGAATGCCTCTCCTTTGGTGCAGCTCAGGAGTACACGTTCAGCAAAGGACTCCATAACAAGCCGGCAAACCACATTTCGTCCTCCTCCTCCTCAACAACACACTTAATGTCCTCCTCCTCCTCCTCAACAACAACAACAACAACAACGAACTTGTAAAAAACACATTTTCTTTAAAGAAAACAAAACACACAGATGACAGTCTGATTTCCCATCAGCTATACAGCCAACAGTATCTGAGGTCGATAGCCCTCCCTTGTGCAGAGGAGCCCAGAAGCCAGCCTTCAAGAGCAAACGAACGAACACTTCGGTGACTACAAAGTGGGGCCAAGTGGGCTCGTCCTGGAGTTGAACCTAGGGCCTCTCACACCCTCAGCAAGAATCATACCCCTAGACCAACGAGCCAAGTTAACGGAG
This sequence comes from Amia ocellicauda, assembly GCF_036373705.1. Lineage (NCBI taxonomy): Eukaryota > Metazoa > Chordata > Actinopteri > Amiiformes > Amiidae > Amia > Amia ocellicauda. The sequence goes on along the minus strand of NC_089851.1, from coordinate 58,167,178 downwards.
GGTGTCGCAGTTTCTGCTGGGCAAGCGCGTAACTGCTTTGGGGCAGACCGGGAGACCTACGCACACTGACTGATAGCATGGACTGTAGCGCTGAAGTGTCTTTCCAGAACGGTAACCGTATCCCCAGTGAGACAGCACTGAGAGCATGGTTCAGCAGGCCCGCAAACAACTGAAAAGAATGCCTCTCCTTTGGTGCAGCTCAGGAGTACACGTTCAGCAAAGGTCTCCATAACAAGCCGGCAAACCACATTTCGTCCTCCTCCTCCTCAACAACACACTACATGTCCTCCTCCTCCTCAACAACAACAACGAACTTGTAAAATACACATTTTCTTTAAAGAAAACAAAACACACAGATGACAGTCTGATTTCTCATCAGCTACACAGCCAACAGTATCTGAGGTTGAAAGACCTCCCTGGTGCAGAGGAGCCCAGAAGCCAAGCATCGAGAGAGAACAAACGAATGCTTCAGAGAATGCAAAGCGGGGCCAAGCGGGCTCGTCCGGGAGTTGAACCCGGGACCTCTCGCACCCTAAGCGAGAATCATACCCCTAGACCAACGAGCCAAGTTAACGGAGGGTGTCGCAGTTTCTGCTGGGCAAGCGCGTAACTGCTTTGGGGCAGACCGGGAGACCTACGCTCACTGACTGATAGCATGGACTGTAGCGCTGAAGTGTCTTTCCAGAACGGTAACCGTATCCCCAGTGAGACAGCACTGAGAGCATGGTTCAGCAGGCCCGCAAACAACTGAAAAGAATGCCTCTCCTTTGGTGCAGCTCAGGAGTACACGTTCAGCAAAGGTCTCCATAACAAGCCGGCAAACCACATTTCGTCCTCCTCCTCCTCAACAACACACTACATGTCCTCCTCCTCCTCAACAACAACAACGAACTTGTAAAATACACATTTTCTTTAAAGAAAACAAAACACACAGATGACAGTCTGATTTCCCATCAGCTATACAGCCAACAGTATCTGAGGTCGATAGCCCTCCCTTGTGCAGAGGAGCCCAGAAGCCAGCCTTCAAGAGCAAACGAACGAACACTTCGGTGACTACAAAGTGGGGCCAAGTGGGCTCGTCCTGGAGTTGAACCCAGGGCCTCTCACACCCTCAGCAAGAATCATACCCCTAGACCAACGAGCCAAGTTAACGGAGGGTGTCGCAGTTTCTGCTGGGCAAGCGCGTAACTGCTTTGGGGCAGACCGGGAGACCTACGCACACTGACTGATAGCATGGACTGTAGCGCTGAAGTGTCTTTCCAGAACGGTAACCGTATCCCCAGTGAGACAGCACTGAGAGCATGGTTCAGCAGGCCCGCAAACAACTGAAAAGAATGCCTCTCCTTTGGTGCAGCTCAGGAGTACACGTTCAGCAAAGGTCTCCATAACAAGCCGGCAAACCACATTTCGTCCTCCTCCTCCTCAACAACACACTACATGTCCTCCTCCTCCTCAACAACAACAACGAACTTGTAAAATACACATTTTCTTTAAAGAAAACAAAACACACAGATGACAGTCTGATTTCTCATCAGCTACACAGCCAACAGTATCTGAGGTTGAAAGACCTCCCTGGTGCAGAGGAGCCCAGAAGCCAAGCATCGAGAGAGAACAAACGAATGCTTCAGAGAATGCAAAGCGGGGCCAAGCGGGCTCGTCCGGGAGTTGAACCCGGGACCTCTCGCACCCTAAGCGAGAATCATACCCCTAGACCAACGAGCCAAGTTAACGGAGGGTGTCGCAGTTTCTGCTGGGCAAGCGCGTAACTGCTTTGGGGCAGACCGGGAGACCTACGCTCACTGACTGATAGCATGGACTGTAGCGCTGAAGTGTCTTTCCAGAACGGTAACCGTATCCCCAGTGAGACAGCACTGAGAGCATGGTTCAGCAGGCCCGCAAACAACTGAAAAGAATGCCTCTCCTTTGGTGCAGCTCAGGAGTACACGTTCAGCAAAGGTCTCCATAACAAGCCGGCAAACCACATTTCGTCCTCCTCCTCCTCAACAACACACTACATGTCCTCCTCCTCCTCAACAACAACAACGAACTTGTAAAATACACATTTTCTTTAAAGAAAACAAAACACACAGATGACAGTCTGATTTCCCATCAGCTATACAGCCAACAGTATCTGAGGTCGATAGCCCTCCCTTGTGCAGAGGAGCCCAGAAGCCAGCCTTCAAGAGCAAACGAACGAACACTTCGGTGACTACAAAGTGGGGCCAAGTGGGCTCGTCCTGGAGTTGAACCCAGGGCCTCTCACACCCTCAGCAAGAATCATACCCCTAGACCAACGAGCCAAGTTAACGGAGGGTGTCGCAGTTTCTGCTGGGCAAGCGCGTAACTGCTTTGGGGCAGACCGGGAGACCTACGCACACTGACTGATAGCATGGACTGTAGCGCTGAAGTGTCTTTCCAGAACGGTAACCGTATCCCCAGTGAGACAGCACTGAGAGCATGGTTCAGCAGGCCCGCAAACAACTGAAAAGAATGCCTCTCCTTTGGTGCAGCTCAGGAGTACACGTTCAGCAAAGGTCTCCATAACAAGCCGGCAAACCACATTTCGTCCTCCTCCTCCTCAACAACACACTACATGTCCTCCTCCTCCTCAACAACAACAACGAACTTGTAAAATACACATTTTCTTTAAAGAAAACAAAACACACAGATGACAGTCTGATTTCTCATCAGCTACACAGCCAACAGTATCTGAGGTTGAAAGACCTCCCTGGTGCAGAGGAGCCCAGAAGCCAAGCATCGAGAGAGAACAAACGAATGCTTCAGAGAATGCAAAGCGGGGCCAAGCGGGCTCGTCCGGGAGTTGAACCCGGGACCTCTCGCACCCTAAGCGAGAATCATACCCCTAGACCAACGAGCCAAGTTAACGGAGGGTGTCGCAGTTTCTGCTGGGCAAGCGCGTAACTGCTTTGGGGCAGACCGGGAGACCTACGCTCACTGACTGATAGCATGGACTGTAGCGCTGAAGTGTCTTTCCAGAACGGTAACCGTATCCCCAGTGAGACAGCACTGAGAGCATGGTTCAGCAGGCCCGCAAACAACTGAAAAGAATGCCTCTCCTTTGGTGCAGCTCAGGAGTACACGTTCAGCAAAGGTCTCCATAACAAGCCGGCAAACCACATTTCGTCCTCCTCCTCCTCAACAACACACTACATGTCCTCCTCCTCCTCCTCAACAACAACAACAACAACAACGAACTTGTAAAAAACACATTTTCTTTAAAGAAAACAAAACACACAGATGACAGTCTGATTTCCCATCAGCTATACAGCCAACAGTATCTGAGGTCGATAGCCCTCCCTTGTGCAGAGGAGCCCAGAAGCCAGCCTTCAAGAGCAAACGAACGAACACTTCGGTGACTACAAAGTGGGGCCAAGTGGGCTCGTCCTGGAGTTGAACCCAGGGCCTCTCACACCCTCAGCAAGAATCATACCCCTAGACCAACGAGCCAAGTTAACGGAGGGTGTCGCAGTTTCTGCTGGGCAAGCGCGTAACTGCTTTGGGGCAGACCGGGAGACCTACGCACACTGACTGATAGCATGGACTGTAGCGCTGAAGTGTCTTTCCAGAACGGTAACCGTATCCCCAGTGAGACAGCACTGAGAGCATGGTTCAGCAGGCCCGCAAACAACTGAAAAGAATGCCTCTCCTTTGGTGCAGCTCAGGAGTACACGTTCAGCAAAGGTCTCCATAACAAGCCGGCAAACCACATTTCGTCCTCCTCCTCCTCAACAACACACTACATGTCCTCCTCCTCCTCAACAACAACAACGAACTTGTAAAATACACATTTTCTTTAAAGAAAACAAAACACACAGATGACAGTCTGATTTCTCATCAGCTACACAGCCAACAGTATCTGAGGTTGAAAGACCTCCCTGGTGCAGAGGAGCCCAGAAGCCAAGCATCGAGAGAGAACAAACGAATGCTTCAGAGAATGCAAAGCGGGGCCAAGCGGGCTCGTCCGGGAGTTGAACCCGGGACCTCTCGCACCCTAAGCGAGAATCATACCCCTAGACCAACGAGCCAAGTTAACGGAGGGTGTCGCAGTTTCTGCTGGGCAAGCGCGTAACTGCTTTGGGGCAGACCGGGAGACCTACGCTCACTGACTGATAGCATGGACTGTAGCGCTGAAGTGTCTTTCCAGAACGGTAACCGTATCCCCAGTGAGACAGCACTGAGAGCATGGTTCAGCAGGCCCGCAAACAACTGAAAAGAATGCCTCTCCTTTGGTGCAGCCAAGGAGTACACGTTCAGCAAAGGTCTCCATAACAAGCCGGCAAACCACATTTCGTCCTCCTCCTCCTCAACAACACACTACATGTCCTCCTCCTCCTCCTCAACAACAACAACAACAACAACGAACTTGTAAAAAACACATTTTCTTTAAAGAAAACAAAACACACAGATGACAGTCTGATTTCCCATCAGCTATACAGCCAACAGTATCTGAGGTCGATAGCCCTCCCTTGTGCAGAGGAGCCCAGAAGCCAGCCTTCAAGAGCAAACGAACGAACACTTCGGTGACTACAAAGTGGGGCCAAGTGGGCTCGTCCTGGAGTTGAACCCAGGGCCTCTCACACCCTCAGCAAGAATCATACCCCTAGACCAACGAGCCAAGTTAACGGAGGGTGTCGCAGTTTCTGCTGGGCAAGCGCGTAACTGCTTTGGGGCAGACCGGGAGACCTACGCACACTGACTGATAGCATGGACTGTAGCGCTGAAGTGTCTTTCCAGAACGGTAACCGTATCCCCAGTGAGACAGCACTGAGAGCATGGTTCAGCAGGCCCGCAAACAACTGAAAAGAATGCCTCTCCTTTGGTGCAGCTCAGGAGTACACGTTCAGCAAAGGTCTCCATAACAAGCCGGCAAACCACATTTCGTCCTCCTCCTCCTCAACAACACACTACATGTCCTCCTCCTCCTCAACAACAACAACGAACTTGTAAAATACACATTTTCTTTAAAGAAAACAAAACACACAGATGACAGTCTGATTTCTCATCAGCTACACAGCCAACAGTATCTGAGGTTGAAAGACCTCCCTGGTGCAGAGGAGCCCAGAAGCCAAGCATCGAGAGAGAACAAACGAATGCTTCAGAGAATGCAAAGCGGGGCCAAGCGGGCTCGTCCGGGAGTTGAACCCGGGACCTCTCGCACCCTAAGCGAGAATCATACCCCTAGACCAACGAGCCAAGTTAACGGAGGGTGTCGCAGTTTCTGCTGGGCAAGCGCGTAACTGCTTTGGGGCAGACCGGGAGACCTACGCTCACTGACTGATAGCATGGACTGTAGCGCTGAAGTGTCTTTCCAGAACGGTAACCGTATCCCCAGTGAGACAGCACTGAGAGCATGGTTCAGCAGGCCCGCAAACAACTGAAAAGAATGCCTCTCCTTTGGTGCAGCTCAGGAGTACACGTTCAGCAAAGGTCTCCATAACAAGCCGGCAAACCACATTTCGTCCTCCTCCTCCTCAACAACACACTACATGTCCTCCTCCTCCTCCTCAACAACAACAACAACAACAACAACGAACTTGTAAAAAACACATTTTCTTTAAAGAAAACAAAACACACAGATGACAGTCTGATTACCCATCAGCTATACAGCCAACAGTATCTGAGGTCGATAGCCCTCCCTTGTGCAGAGGAGCCCAGAAGCCAGCCTTCAAGAGCAAACGAACGAACACTTCGGTGACTACAAAGTGGGGCCAAGTGGGCTCGTCCTGGAGTTGAACCCAGGGCCTCTCACACCCTCAGCAAGAATCATACCCCTAGACCAACGAGCCAAGTTAACGGAGGGTGTCGCAGTTTCTGCTGGGCAAGCGCGTAACTGCTTTGGGGCAGACCGGGAGACCTACGCACACTGACTGATAGCATGGACTGTAGCGCTGAAGTGTCTTTCCAGAACGGTAACCGTATCCCCAGTGAGACAGCACTGAGAGCATGGTTCAGCAGGCCCGCAAACAACTGAAAAGAATGCCTCTCCTTTGGTGCAGCTCAGGAGTACACGTTCAGCAAAGGTCTCCATAACAAGCCGGCAAACCACATTTCGTCCTCCTCCTCCTCAACAACACACTACATGTCCTCCTCCTCCTCAACAACAACAACGAACTTGTAAAATACACATTTTCTTTAAAGAAAACAAAACACACAGATGACAGTCTGATTTCCCATCAGCTACACAGCCAACAGTATCTGAGGTTGAAAGACCTCCCTGGTGCAGAGGAGCCCAGAAGCCAAGCATCGAGAGAGAACAAACGAATGCTTCAGAGAATGCAAAGCGGGGCCAAGCGGGCTCGTCCGGGAGTTGAACCCGGGACCTCTCGCACCCTAAGCGAGAATCATACCCCTAGACCAACGAGCCAAGTTAACGGAGGGTGTCGCAGTTTCTGCTGGGCAAGCGCGTAACTGCTTTGGGGCAGACCGGGAGACCTACGCTCACTGACTGATAGCATGGACTGTAGCGCTGAAGTGTCTTTCCAGAACGGTAACCGTATCCCCAGTGAGACAGCACTGAGAGCATGGTTCAGCAGGCCCGCAAACAACTGAAAAGAATGCCTCTCCTTTGGTGCAGCTCAGGAGTACACGTTCAGCAAAGGTCTCCATAACAAGCCGGCAAACCACATTTCGTCCTCCTCCTCCTCAACAACACACTACATGTCCTCCTCCTCCTCCTCAACAACAACAACAACAACAACGAACTTGTAAAAAACACATTTCCTTTAAAGAAAACAAAACACACAGATGACAGTCTGATTTCCCATCAGCTATACAGCCAACAGTATCTGAGGTCGATAGCCCTCCCTTGTGCAGAGGAGCCCAGAAGCCAGCCTTCAAGAGCAAACGAACGAACACTTCGGTGACTACAAAGTGGGGCCAAGTGGGCTCGTCCTGGAGTTGAACCCAGGGCCTCTCACACCCTCAGCAAGAATCATACCCCTAGACCAACGAGCCAAGTTAACGGAGGGTGTCGCAGTTTCTGCTGGGCAAGCGCGTAACTGCTTTGGGGCAGACCGGGAGACCTACGCACACTGACTGATAGCATGGACTGTAGCGCTGAAGTGTCTTTCCAGAACGGTAACCGTATCCCCAGTGAGACAGCACTGAGAGCATGGTTCAGCAGGCCCGCAAACAACTGAAAAGAATGCCTCTCCTTTGGTGCAGCTCAGGAGTACACGTTCAGCAAAGGTCTCCATAACAAGCCGGCAAACCACATTTCGTCCTCCTCCTCCTCAACAACACACTACATGTCCTCCTCCTCCTCAACAACAACAACGAACTTGTAAAATACACATTTTCTTTAAAGAAAACAAAACACACAGATGACAGTCTGATTTCCCATCAGCTACACAGCCAACAGTATCTGAGGTTGAAAGACCTCCCTGGTGCAGAGGAGCCCAGAAGCCAAGCATCAAGAGAGAACAAACGAATGCTTCAGAGAATGCAAAGCGGGGCCAAGCGGGCTCGTCCGGGAGTTGAACCCGGGACCTCTCGCACCCTAAGCGAGAATCATACCCCTAGACCAACGAGCCAAGTTAACGGAGGGTGTCGCAGTTTCTGCTGGGCAAGCGCGTAACTGCTTTGGGGCAGACCGGGAGACCTACGCTCACTGACTGATAGCATGGACTGTAGCGCTGAAGTGTCTTTCCAGAACGGTAACCGTATCCCCAGTGAGACAGCACTGAGAGCATGGTTCAGCAGGCCCGCAAACAACTGAAAAGAATGCCTCTCCTTTGGTGCAGCTCAGGAGTACACGTTCAGCAAAGGTCTCCATAACAAGCCGGCAAACCACATTTCGTCCTCCTCCTCCTCAACAACACACTACATGTCCTCCTCCTCCTCAACAACAACAACGAACTTGTAAAATACACATTTTCTTTAAAGAAAACAAAACACACAGATGACAGTCTGATTTCCCATCAGCTACACAGCCAACAGTATCTGAGGTTGAAAGACCTCCCTGGTGCAGAGGAGCCCAGAAGCCAAGCATCGAGAGAGAACAAACGAATGCTTCAGAGAATGCAAAGCGGGGCCAAGCGGGCTCGTCCGGGAGTTGAACCCGGGACCTCTCGCACCCTAAGCGAGAATCATACCCCTAGACCAACGAGCCAAGTTAACGGAGGGTGTCGCAGTTTCTGCTGGGCAAGCGCGTAACTGCTTTGGGGCAGACCGGGAGACCTACGCTCACTGACTGATAGCATGGACTGTAGCGCTGAAGTGTCTTTCCAGAACGGTAACCGTATCCCCAGTGAGACAGCACTGAGAGCATGGTTCAGCAGGCCCGCAAACAACTGAAAAGAATGCCTCTCCTTTGGTGCAGCTCAGGAGTACACGTTCAGCAAAGGTCTCCATAACAAGCCGGCAAACCACATTTCGTCCTCCTCCTCCTCAACAACACACTACATGTCCTCCTCCTCCTCAACAACAACAACGAACTTGTAAAATACACATTTTCTTTAAAGAAAACAAAACACACAGATGACAGTCTGATTTCCCATCAGCTACACAGCCAACAGTATCTGAGGTTGAAAGACCTCCCTGGTGCAGAGGAGCCCAGAAGCCAAGCATCAAGAGAGAACAAACGAATGCTTCAGAGAATGCAAAGCGGGGCCAAGCGGGCTCGTCCGGGAGTTGAACCCGGGACCTCTCGCACCCTAAGCGAGAATCATACCCCTAGACCAACGAGCCAAGTTAACGGAGGGTGTCGCAGTTTCTGCTGGGCAAGCGCGTAACTGCTTTGGGGCAGACCGGGAGACCTACGCTCACTGACTGATAGCATGGACTGTAGCGCTGAAGTGTCTTTCCAGAACGGTAACCGTATCCCCAGTGAGACAGCACTGAGAGCATGGTTCAGCAGGCCCGCAAACAACTGAAAAGAATGCCTCTCCTTTGGTGCAGCTCAGGAGTACACGTTCAGCAAAGGTCTCCATAACAAGCCGGCAAACCACATTTCGTCCTCCTCCTCCTCAACAACACACTACATGTCCTCCTCCTCCTCAACAACAACAACGAACTTGTAAAATACACATTTTCTTTAAAGAAAACAAAACACACAGATGACAGTCTGATTTCCCATCAGCTACACAGCCAACAGTATCTGAGGTTGAAAGACCTCCCTGGTGCAGAGGAGCCCAGAAGCCAAGCATCGAGAGAGAACAAACGAATGCTTCAGAGAATGCAAAGCGGGGCCAAGCGGGCTCGTCCGGGAGTTGAACCCGGGACCTCTCGCACCCTAAGCGAGAATCATACCCCTAGACCAACGAGCCAAGTTAACGGAGGGTGTCGCAGTTTCTGCTGGGCAAGCGCGTAACTGCTTTGGGGCAGACCGGGAGACCTACGCTCACTGACTGATAGCATGGACTGTAGCGCTGAAGTGTCTTTCCAGAACGGTAACCGTATCCCCAGTGAGACAGCACTGAGAGCATGGTTCAGCAGGCCCGCAAACAACTGAAAAGAATGCCTCTCCTTTGGTGCAGCTCAGGAGTACACGTTCAGAAAAGGTCTCCATAACAAGCCGGCAAACCACATTTCGTCCTCCTCCTCCTCAACAACACACTACATGTCCTCCTCCTCCTCCTCAACAACAACAACAACAACAACGAACTTGTAAAAAACACATTTTCTTTAAAGAAAACAAAACACACAGATGACAGTCTGATTTCCCATCAGCTATACAGCCAACAGTATCTGAGGTCGATAGCCCTCCCTTGTGCAGAGGAGCCCAGAAGCCAGCCTTCAAGAGCAAACGAACGAACACTTCGGTGACTACAAAGTGGGGCCAAGTGGGCTCGTCCTGGAGTTGAACCCAGGGCCTCTCACACCCTCAGCAAGAATCATACCCCTAGACCAACGAGCCAAGTTAACGGAGGGTGTCGCAGTTTCTGCTGGGCAAGCGCGTAACTGCTTTGGGGCAGACCGGGAGACCTACGCACACTGACTGATAGCATGGACTGTAGCGCTGAAGTGTCTTTCCAGAACGGTAACCGTATCCCCAGTGAGACAGCACTGAGAGCATGGTTCAGCAGGCCCGCAAACAACTGAAAAGAATGCCTCTCCTTTGGTGCAGCTCAGGAGTACACGTTCAGCAAAGGTCTCCATAACAAGCCGGCAAACCACATTTCGTCCTCCTCCTCCTCAACAACACACTACATGTCCTCCTCCTCCTCAACAACAACAACGAACTTGTAAAATACACATTTTCTTTAAAGAAAACAAAACACACAGATGACAGTCTGATTTCCCATCAGCTACACAGCCAACAGTATCTGAGGTTGAAAGACCTCCCTGGTGCAGAGGAGCCCAGAAGCCAAGCATCGAGAGAGAACAAACGAATGCTTCAGAGAATGCAAAGCGGGGCCAAGCGGGCTCGTCCGGGAGTTGAACCCGGGACCTCTCGCACCCTAAGCGAGAATCATTCCCCTAGACCAACGAGCCAAGTTAACGGAGGGTGTCGCAGTTTCTGCTGGGCAAGCGCGTAACTGCTTTGGGGCAGACCGGGAGACCTACGCTCACTGACTGATAGCATGGACTGTAGCGCTGAAGTGTCTTTCCAGAACGGTAACCGTATCCCCAGTGAGACAGCACTGAGAGCATGGTTCAGCAGGCCCGCAAACAACTGAAAAGAATGCCTCTCCTTTGGTGCAGCTCAGGAGTACACGTTCAGCAAAGGTCTCCATAACAAGCCGGCAAACCACATTTCGTCCTCCTCCTATCTACCCCTAGACCAACGAGCCAAGCTAATAGGCAATATTGCATGTTCTCCTGGGCAAGCACATAACTGCTTGAGGCAGACCCTCACCTGATCACCACATGTGGTTACACTTTAAGAAGGGGTGAGTTTAAGGTCATCGGTAACATCACAAAGGTTGGCAGCATTTTACATGAATATGTAAAGTTAAAAACACACACTACATGTAAATAAGCCATACTACTTGTTTAGTGTATGTAAGCTCGTTCTGTAATCATACATCATCCATACTAGTATTTAATAATTGAATTAACTATACACAAACTACTTGGTCAATTCACTCTTGTTACCGTGTAATTACAGTGCAAGTAAATTGTAATAATTGTAGCGTTGTATATTGGGCCATATTTTACATGTAACTATATATTTCATATTTGTCCAATTAATGTACATTTGTTTTTTTTGTTTTTTAGCTGGTACCAAAACATTGGTCTCTGGAACTAAAAGGTCGGAAATTGGAAGAACTATTAATGACAAATGAATGACCGCTGATACAAGTAAATAGTGTTTCCTCAAATCTAAAGTGAGACCTTTTTGAATGAATCTGTAATACATGCCCTAAACAGAATGAGAACATGGATCCATCATGCCTTGTTACCACTGTGCAGGCTGGTGGTGGTGGTGTAATGGTGTGGGGGATGTTTTCTTGGCACACTTTATGCCCCTTAGTGCCAATTGGGCATCGTTTAAATGCCACGGCCTACCTGAGCATTGTTTCTGACCATGTCCATCCCTTTATGACCACCATGTACCCATCCTCTGATGGCTACTTCCAGCAGGATAATGCACCATGTCACAAAGGTCGAATCATTTCAAATTGGTTTCTTGAACATGACAATGAGTTCACTGTACTAAACTGGCCCCCACAGTCTCCAGATCTCAACCCAATAGAGCATCTTTGGGATGTGGTGGAACGGGAGCTTCGTGCCCTGGATGTGCATCCCACAAATCTCCATCAATTGCAAGATGCTATCCTATCAATATGGGCCAACATTTCTAAAGAATGCTTTCAGCACCTTGTTGAATCAATGCCACGTAGAATTAAGGCAGTTCTGAAGGCAAAAGGGGGTCAAACACCAAGTGAAATCTATTAAAGTATTGAAGTATCCCAATGTTTTAAGTTACACTTCATGTATACATGTGTTTGGAAGTTTATCCAAATATATTCTACCAGTATATTTAGAATGCAACATTTTTGCAGTCTAATATATTCACAGTATACAATACATGCAATATGAGATTGTTGTGTATTTAGCAGTATACTAAATGTATATTATAAGGGGACATATATGTATGCATTTTTATATATTTAGTATAAAATACATGTGTAGATGTTACAGTATATTTGCATATAATTATAGATATATTAAAAACAAGTTTACATATAATTCTGAATATACTTAAGTTATATTAAGCAATATTTGTATTGTATAATATAGTGTATTTGACCATATTTCTGTATCAAGTGACAGTGCAATTGATATTTAAAAGAATATTTTCACCATATATTATAAAATGGTATGCACATTTATAAAACATATTAATACATTAAAATACATTTCATATTTCAGAATAATATATATTTTTAAATATTTTATTTTTGTAAGGGTATCTTCCATAAATGCAGTTTTACCAAACAAAGGAAAACCAGGAAAGGTTGGTGGAGGAGATTATGCAGTTTTGGCAGCCCATTCTGAAACCCACTGCAGAATATATTCTGGCAGGAGGTCTGATTAAAATACTGGAAAATCTTCAATCAAAGTCAAGAAATGTGTCAAAAGGCTTCCAGTTTCCTTTCCTGCCATGAGAAGTATGCTGATTTCAGAACCTCTATGAAGTAGATTCCTTATTTTTCAAAAAATAAGTAATGGTTATTTTTTTCATTGTTTCCTCAATATATTAATAATAAACTGTTTTATTTTTTTCTGCAAAATAAGTAAAGTTTACTTATTTATTTCTGGTTCCTGTTTTTTTTTTTTTTAAATAAGTAATGGTTATTTATTTTTATCTTTATTGTTTATTACTTTTTCTGTGAATTCTGATTCTAGTAGTATGAAGAAATAAGTAATAGTTACTCATTCCTTATTTCTGTTTCCCTGTTTTTTCACAAAATAAGTAATGGTTATTTCAAAAATCCCTGTTTACAAATGTAAGGACTTATAGGACAACAGCATTACATACAGATAGATAACATACATTAGTTATTATGGTAACAAGTGTCCATTATAAACAATCTATTAACAAATTATTGATTATGTTATTGTTATATGATTATTACAAATTATAAATATATTAGACATTTTTATTTAAACATTTTTGCTATACTATGTAGTTTGCATGTTCTCCCCGTGTCCACGTGGGTTTCCTCCCACCGTCCAAAGACATGTGGGTTAGGTTAATTGGCTTCTCTAAATTGCCCTGTATGTGGGTGTGTCTGCGTGTGTGTGTGTGTGTGTGTGTGTTGCCCAGCGATGGACTGGGGTCCCGTCCTGGGTGTATTCCTGCCTTGTGCCCTTTGCCTGCCGGGATCAGTGCTCGGCGACCTTCGCCAGGATAACTGGTTTCAAAAATGGATGGATAATAGCAGCAATTAACTGGCATGGCAGTTAATGATAATAGATTGATATCGATGTGCAAATGTCATGTTATTATACCCTTTATTAAATATGTTATTAAATACCTTAAAACATATTATAGCAAAAAAGTTTAAAAATGTCTAATATATTTATAATTTGTAAAATTAATCATATAATAATAACATAACATGTTAATAGATTGTTTATAATGGACACTTAAAATAAAGCATTACCATTATTCTTAATACATGGATACAAGATAATCAACAACATGGGAGGGCTTGAGAATCTGCTATGGCTTTGTGCAAGGAAATTTGGCACTGAATAAATGTTGGCTACAGCAAACATGCGCTGCTGTACAGGCTGACAGAGACACTGTGATGCATTTCTTCAATGAGTGATGCTTACTTAATCTTTATTTCCATTTCCCAGTTTAAGGACACTTATCTCTACAGCATTACTTCAGTAGTTCACGCAGCCCCCTATAGAAGTCAGCGGAAGATGTAGTGATTGAAGTAATGGAGGTATCTTGGCCTGTACACACTTGGCAGAGGGAACGACAGCCTGGCCATGGAACACCTACCCCCAGCTCCATCTTGAGATTAGCGAGAGGCAGCAGTGATGCAGCGCTATGGAGCCTACAGCGCAGGGAAGGGACTTAATGCGTGGTATCTCTGATGTAGTGCTTGTGTGTTTTTCAGGTCTTTTCTATAATGTGCTTTCTGTATTGTCATAAACCCCTGGCACTTTTTGTCACTGTTACTCTATATTGTTTTGCATTACATTCATAAAGAAAATAAAACGAAAAATCTCTAATAGTGTGTGTCTCAATGGTTGTGTTTGTTCATACATCGATAAAAAACGTTTGGAAATACTATGAAAAGTAAAATGTAGATAACAAATAAGTAATCATAAGTTATTTCTGTGTCCTATTCTGTAAAAAATAAGAAATGATTAGTCCTACTTATTAAGTGGTCACTGAACAGTGTGCTCTCTGTCAAAAGCCAGCTTTTGGGCTCCTCTGCACAAGAGGGCTTTTGACCTCAGATGCTGTTGCCTGTGCAGCTGAAGGGAAATCAGACTGTCATCTGTGTGTTTTTCTATAAAACAAATGTGTATTATGCAAGTTTGTTGTGGTTGTTGAGGAGGAGGAGGAGGAGGAGGACGACATGTAGTGTGTTGTTGAGGAGGAGAACTTTGTGAAGCCACTTGTTCAGTTGGCCCGTTGGTCTAGGAGTATGATTCTCACTTAGTGTGCGAGAGGTCCTGTGTTCAACTCCTGAACGAGCCCTAGGGCATGAAGCCGTCTGGTTTCGTGGCTGGTGACGGTAGTCTTCTTGGGGTTGCTTTCCTCTACCTGCTTTCGCATTATTGTTGATCTGCACTGTGAAGTGCTGTTAAATGAGTTTTGAATCATTTGGCTGAATCTGAGCAGATAACATAGCCCTAAACATTTCAGAATTCATCCTGCTGCTTTTGTCAAAAGTCAACCAGTTCTCTTGACAGCCATACATGCCCTTACCATAACACTACCTTCACCATGTTTCACAGATGAGGTGGTATGCTTCAGATCATGAGCAGTTCCTTCCCTTCTCCATACTCTTCTCTTCCCATCATTCTGGTACAAGTTGATCTTTGTCTCATCTGTACATAAGATGTTGTTCCAGAACTGTACAGGGTTCTTTAGATGTTTTTTGCCAAACTCTAATATGGTCTTCCCATTTCCTGTTTAAATACAGAGGGTTTACCACAAGATGTACTCTGGTGAAGTGTTCTCTTGATTGTTGACATTGACACAGATACGCCTACCTCCTGGAGGGTATTCTTGATCTAGCCAACTGTTGTGAAGGGGTTTTCCTCACCAGGGAAAAAATTCTGTCATCCACCACAGTTGTTTTCCGTGGTGTTCCTGGCCTTTTGGTGTTCCTGCGCTCACCAGTACGTTCTTATTAGTGGATTTGGCCACACCTAATGTTTTTGCTCTCTGATTGGTTTGTTTTGATATCTAAGGCAAAACACCCCAAGAACAAGCAGGATCTAAAGACAGCTGTAGTGCAGGCCTGGCATAGCATCACCAGGGAAGAAACCCAGCATCTGGTGATGTCTATGGGTTCCAGACTTCAGGCAGTCATTGACTGCAAAGGATTTGCAACTGATAGGGAGAAATTTTACTCCCTCAATAAACAGGCGGACAAGGAATACTCAGGACCCGATTTAACTGAAATAATACCAAAATAGTTTATTCAGCTACAACTAAGTGCTCTGGAGATGGTCAGTCAGCAAGACACATCTAAGGTTTTTCTAAAGAACATGCTATCATATACAAGATGACTCCCTTTGGTTGCTGGGCAACTGGATGACGTCAATGATGTACCCCAAACTTGATCACAGACTTCTCCTTTGTCTTCTGTTTTCTCTATAGCCTTGGATGAAAATGTTTTTCTAAAAATCAGCTACACAGAACTACTGCACCTGTCCTCTGCGGAGCAATACACAAAGCTTAAATTCATACATGGGTTACACAATCTTACTGCAACAATGGTGCAAATATATTTGGCATTCGGACAGGCCACTGTCCCGCATCACAACCAAGTATTGAAACTCACAATTTAATTAATGATTATGTTAGTTTGTCCAAATACTTTTGAGCCCCTAAAATTGGGGGGACCACATAAAAATTGGTTTAATTCCTACACCATTCACCCGATTTGGATGTAACTACCCTCCAATTAAAGATGAAAGTCTACACTTAAAGCACATCTTGATTGTTTCCTTTCCAATCCATTGTGATGGTGTACAGAGCCAAATTGACAATTGGGTCTGTCCAAATATTTATGGACCGGATTGTATACCTGTAACGAAGGACTGCCATGGCGGGGAACCCAGGTGCGGAGTGAGAGGTGGTCAGAAACAGGCTGTGGTCAATGCCGGCAAACCGTAATGTCCAGGGAAATCCACAAGTCCTGGTCGATAAGACAAGCAGGGGGTCAATGATCAGGCAAACAGGCTGGTAGGGAGAATACGGGAATTGGTGGAGGAACACGTGGAGGTTGTAAACAATCAATAACAAAAGGATACAAGACTTAGCAGTGAATTAAAGTCACAGAGGGGTTTATATGTGTAGCAGAGAGGAGCAGAGGACGGTGAAGGAGGGTGCTGGTCCAATGGGAGTTCGAGGATGATAGAACAAGTGCACATGGTGCCGAGGAATGTTAAGTGGCTGATTGCTGGGGAATGTGAGGGTTTAGAATTCCGGTGATGCTGACCTCTGCAGGGGAGCTTGTGAATTGCGGGATGTGTGGGATACAACAGTGACAATACCACTTGTTATTGTGTGTTTGAGTTTACTTGCATGGATTGTCTATTCATGTCAATATTAAAATTCCAAAGCATAACATTTATTCACAACATGCTTTAGTGTTAAATGTTTGATATGGCAGCACATATAAAGGTGTATACAGCTCTGGAAAAAATTAAGAGACCAGTGCACAATTATCAGTTTCTCTGGTTTTACTATTTATAGGTATATGTTTTGGTAAAATGAACATTTTTGTTTTATTCTATAAACTGCTGAAAACATTTTTCCCAAATTCCAAATAAAAATATTGTCATTTAGAGCATTTATTTGCAGAAATGTACAACTGGACAAAATTACAAAAAAGATGCAGTGTTGTCAGACCTCAAATAATGCAAAGAAAATAAGTTCATATTAATTTTTAAACAACATAATACTAATGTTTTAACTTACAAAGTGTTCAGAAATTAATATTTGGTGATTTTCAATCAAAGCATTCATGCGTCTTGGCATGCTCTCCACCAGTCTTTCACATCGCTGTTGGGTGACTTTATGCCACTCCTGGCGCACAAATTCAAGCAACTCGGCTTTGATTGATGGCTTGTGACCATCCATCTTCCATCCATCACATTCCAGAGGTTTTCAATGGGGTTCAGGTCTGGAGATTGGGCTGGCCATAACAGGGTCTTGATCTGGTGGTCCTCCATCCACACCTTGATTGACCTGGCAGTGTGGTGGCATGGTGGTTAGCACTGCTGCCTCACCGGTACAGGGGTCTGGGGTTTGAGTCCTGGCTTGGGGGCTTGTCTGTGTGGAGTTCACATGATCTACCTCTGTCTGTGTGGGTTTCCTATGGGCACTTCAGTTACCAGTTCTGTGAGAAGAGTGCAAATCTAAACAAACAAGAAGGTTCTTGAGTTTCAACTTCACTGCTGCAACTGGTCTGTAATTCTGTGAGGCAAGAATGATAAAAAAAAAATCTGTAACCTTTGTAAGGTATGCATATTCCATGTTTTTACTGGTAATGGATTTTATGTAATTACAGTCACTGACTCCCTCAGCTGTGCTTGGGTGGCCTTCTTCTCCTCAGTCCTCATCCTCCTCAATCTCTCTGCAGAATTTGACACTGTCGATCACTCCATCCTCCTCTCCTGCCTCGCTGACCTTGGAATCTCTGAACTGCTCTCACCTGGTTCTACTCCTACCTCAGCGACGGGACCTACCAAGTGACATGGCGAGGTTCCTCATCCACGCCCCAACCTCTCCTCACAGGTGTAACCCAAGGCTCCATTCTGGGTCCCCTCTTGTCCTCTCTCTACACTCACTCCCTGGGCCCCCTCATTGCATCCCATGGTTTCTCTTACCATTTTTACACAGATGATGCCCAGATCTTCCTGTCTTTTCCCTCCTCCGACATTCTCATCCCCTCTTGCATCTCTTCCTGCTTGTCTGCTATCTCTGCCTGGATGCACTCACACCACCTCAAGCTCAACCTCTCCAAATCTTTTTTACATTCCGTTAATTCCTTTAGAAATCAGGATAAATTGGGTAAAACCAGAAAAGCATCTAATTAATTCTCATTCAGGAGTCAACATAAAAAACAGAAAAGAAACAGAAAACCATCCTGAGGTTCTGTGACACCGAAGAAGGTTTCCTACTGTTCACAGAGAAAGGGGAGCAATTGCTTGCCCCAGTGGAGGACCTTCTACGGCAGATGGGATTGAAGACTGTGGAGGAGATCGAACAGCTTCTCCCTGTAGTAGCAGACATAACTATCCAAAGTAAAAAAAAAATGCAATCAATCTATTGCAATTAGCAATGAGGAGTAGCATTTAGTGCTATTGTTTGGCTCCAAACCAGAAGCCTATTGGATGATGTGTTATTTTAAATAAGTATGTATAATATAAAAATAGTAACAGACTGATTTGTTTTTTTGTATACACGTATTTTACTGTTTTAGTTTTTAATTTACTTTTTTTTAATTAAGTTAATTACATGCAATTAAATGTGTGTGTATATATATGTTTCCAATTTTGTTTACTTTTTAACAAAATTAAAGTGTTCCGAAGCCCAACCCTGCAGCAACACCAGTCTATCACAAGGCAACTCTAATTATCTCTAATTAAGGACACAAGTCTAACACAGGGTAACTCTAATTCTAATGTTTGTTATATTTCTTTTTGATAATTTTCAAGATAAGAAAATGTACAAACAAATGATATATGCCAATATTCAGTAAATAATTATCCATTAAGTTTAATCTGAGGATTTTTACAGCTTTTCTTCTACCCCCAAAATTCCAACTCCTGTTACAACTTTGGTAGAAACATAGTATACATACCAGCCAATTAATTCCCTATATTATCCTTATCTAATAGCCTTAGCTTATTTTCCTTAAACACCTTTTTCAAATCGTTTAACGTTTCGATTATTTTCAAAAACTACTACTAGTAGCTTACTACTGTTAACAATAACTTACATGTACTTATAGTAACTTACATACTGTAGCATTGGGGGGGCATTTTATTGGTTATTATGAATTATTATTTATTATTTTGTTTTGTAAGGATAAGGGTGTCTGCCAAGAGATAAATAATAATAATAATTTAATTATTGAAACAGCGATACACAGCAGACCGACACTGTACACACTGCCGGTTTTTCTGCCGCTCACGCTTGGCTGCCTGAAGAGCTGGAGTCTCTGGCCTGCGCCCCCTCCTCCCCTGTCTGCTGGCCAGGAGCCGTAAGTGTCCATCCTCATTTCTGATGCCAATGTAGTATTTTCAGCGGGGGAAAACAAGTAGCCCACAAATCGTTTGCTTACTTGCTGCTAGATTTATTGAAGAAAAAAACTAAAAAAACTAAGAAAAAACTAAGCGCCTCTTGCCCAGAAGAAGTTCACACAGTTCCAGGTGTTGCTCCACACACGTGGTCACCAACTCTAAAACCCCTGCACACACCCTAATAAACCCCAGCTACCTTACCTAAATTAGCATAACACATTTTTAAATAAATTAAACTGAGCACTTTATATCCGTTGTTACACATACATAGTATTAATAATTATACTGTTCTTACCATATGTAAATCCTGCAATAAATCATTCCCCAGCGTGAAGTAATTTTCACAAAACGAAATCCAAATATAAATTTTTGCTAGTCTTTAGATGTGCCCAGCAAATGTAGTCTGTAACTCTAAGTTAAAACTTTAATAACACTCATGTATTACAATCAAACTTGAAAAATAGGGCATCCAAAACAGGAATGTCACAAAATGTTGTATCACTATATTAAAATAATATCATATGAAAGCTGTTGGGACTGAGGGACGGAAGCTCAGTTCGTTAGCTTTGCCCCTCATATTAGGAATTGGGGGTGCACAAAATGTACTAATTTATGTTTAATCTTAATTGTAAACTACTGTAAATAAATGAATAAACATATCAAGATGGCTTCCTTTGATCTACTGGCAGAGGTCTGGTCTCATAGTTCTCAAAGCAACTGTTGATCAATAATGATGAGGTGACCTCTCCAGCCACAGATTAGCCACAGAAATCTTGAAGGAGATGCTGGGAGTGTCAGAACAGCCTTGCTAAAATTTGCTTGCTTGACAATTAATACAATTGGCTCTGTTGACATGTTTTTCAATCATTAATATAAAACATTATACAGTTTATACAAAACATTAATACCGGCTCTTCAAAAAGTTTTACATTTATATTTATAAATGTTATTTTGTATACTGGTAAGTTAGCCTTGATTGGTCTTTGTTCACATATTTTTCTTTTTAAGCTGTCAAAAGCAAAATATTCCATACCTCTGTTTTGGATAGCGTACAGTTGCTAATAATAATACAAACCATACATTTCATTACAATAACACACACACATATATATTAAGGCTGTCAGTCCATTCAAATATTTGATCGGTTAATCAATGGGCAATTGCTGATTAATCGGGCACTTATTAAAATAAAAACAACGCTGTAACATTAATGGTAAAATATATATATATAGGAATATATATTTAAAAAACACCAAATCATTATAATAAGCAAACTAAATTATAATTGCTACAGCAAATGGGTGCTCACAAATTATACTGTAAACTACACTGCTCTTGTAAGAAAAGCATTGCATGCAAATGAAACAGAAAACCTTTCCTTGTCTTCAATATTTCCTTACAAATCGAGTTTGAATCCAAAGTTTAGTTTCCCATTAGCGGCTTGTGACCCTGTAGTTTGTGTGCTGATACTGTACACGTGATGTGATCTTTTGCATGATATGCCTTTATAATTTAACTCTAGAAGTGCACGGCTGGTCAGTTTGACTGATTTAATTTGAATTACTATGTGTTCCTGAATACACTATGGATACCAATTCCTGACTTTTCCTAAATATATGTATTAAATATGCCTACAGCATTTTAGCTGCATAAACGCAAATAAAGTTTTTTATTTGATCATTATTATACTATAGTTTTGGCTCTTGTAGGTAGTTTGAAATGTCGGTGCTTCTAGTGTGTACTGTATAATAGCCAGTCATTATAATAGACATTTTTAATTTGTTTAAATCTGCTTGATATATGATCTTTTAAGAACTATACTGTGATGATTATATATATATATATATATATATATATATATATATATATATATATATATACTGTGTCATTTATGTTGTTGTAACTTACCATTACATATAGTGTGCCTTCCAGATGTATGCATACCCCTGATTCAATGTAACAAAAATAGTTTTAGCAAAGAAAAGAGAACAATGTTGTTTTTTGTTTGTTTTTGTTTTGTTTAAATACATGCACACATGAAACAATGTAGGACTATCAGTGTTAGATATCGCAAAAATATTAAAGTACAAGTTTTGAACAAATATGCAAATATGTTTTTGCGAAGTACAGTACTGAAACTAGTATTGCTTTCATTAATTTCTGCAACAAATGCTGAGTGTACACTTGCATAGATGTGAGTGAAGCCATCTTCTTTTTGCCAATGTACAGCATGGCAGAAGCTGCCATAACTAAATATTCCTATACATATTTACACTCTTGATCTTGCTTTTCTCTTTCAAAACTCAAAACTTCACCATGTAGTCTCGCTCCTAAACACCCTTTATATAGCATGCAATTGCATCACGATTTAATCTGTATTCACCTGATTAAATCATGCAATTTCATGCATTCGGATTTCATGAAATCCAACGAAATTGAACACATTCGGATTCCATAGAAATTTCATAGTGTATCACAAAGCTCTTTACAAGAAAATATAGTTAATTAAATATTAAAACTACAATTAAGATAGACAATAAAACAATACAATTATACTATAGTACTTACTACAGTAGTACAACAAATACTGTAGGACACTGTTGTATACCACACTAAACTTTTATACTATGGTATACTGAATAATGTGTGACATACGATAGTACACTGTTATACTATAGTATACTCTTGTTACGTGATATACTATAGTATCTTGTAATGTACTATAGTGCCTCCTACGGTACTTAGACAAATATTGAACTACCCTGTTGTATACTATAGTTTACTGTAGTACCTTGTGATGTACTATAGTACTTAATATATTACATGTACACTGAAACATACTGCTTACTGTACTTCCACAATGTTTCTCATGGAACTTTAGCATTCTAGTTATAAATAATATCATCATTATTATTATGCTTTTACTTTGTATTGCCTACAGGTCTTACACATACTAGTACAGACTGTTACCGAGGGTCTGGTGGAGAGAAAATGGCCACCTATTCCTTAAGAAAATCATATTAATAAATATATCTTCACTTCAGACATTTGTGACATTGCTATATTTAAAACAATTTATACAAATAACAGAATTAAGATAAAATTGTGGTGCAGTTCCCCTTAAAGTTTAAGCAAAATTTATTTTAGCAAATACATTGTTTATTCATTACTTGAATCGCTTCACATTACATAAATAAATGAATAAATGTAGTAGTGTTGACATAAAAAAATGTCCATTTGAACATGTATTTATGTATTAATGTATTGATTATTTTCACTGTAATTAAAATTTAAAACAAATTCGCAGTGAAAATAATAAATAAATGTTGAAATAAATAAATACATGTTCTAATAAATACATGGAGATTTATTTATTATTGTATTTAATTCAAAATCTGTTTATTTATCCATCTATTTATTTCCACATTAATTCATGTATTTATTATTTTCTCCATGTATTTATTTTTAATTTTGTCATGGATAGTATGGAGGATAATTTGTGCCAAAATGTAAAAAAAAAAACCAACAATGTATAAATAAATAAATAAATATGTAGATAGTAAAGACGTTAATTCCGTTCGGAACTTAAAATGGTGTCCAGACTGTTCCTATTGCACAGACCTCCTGATGTGCCTTGTCCTAATGGATCATTTCTGTAATGGATAATTTAATCGCTGGCTCTATAGAGTTGAACATAAGACAACATACGGACATACGGACATACTCGGTCAGGCGCAATAGTAAAAACTAATTGGAGCTATTTGCTCCTTAGTGATATACTTTGCTTTTCCAGCTGTAAATATATATAACGCATACATCAGAAATCAACGTGATAACTATATGAAACACCAGGTATGCAACTAAATAAGCTTGAGAAGGTAAATGGAAAAATGGAGAGCAGCAGCAATCTAAAGCTACTTAAATGGTTAGATTGTGTTTTAAAGTACACAAAATGAAACTTAGAGAATAAACTGTTTACTACTATATTATGATATTAGAAGTATTGATGGTACTACTAATGTAATTAAATTGATACATTTCAATCAAATAAGTGTAGTTGGTTTATTGAGATTGAAATGGCTTGTTCCTTAAAATATTAGACCACAAGAGGGGGAACTTGACCTTGAATACTCTACTTACCAAAACCTTTAAGCAACAATTGTTGTCAACATGTGTCTTCATCTGATTCATATTTTTATGAGTCTGAAGCCATACATTTCTCGACTCCAAGCACCTGGAAGCCTCAAAAGTTGGGGGCCAAGCAACGAAGTTGCTGGAACCCTATTGTTATTGTTAGGATTATTATTTTTCCGCAGTATCTTTTCAAAAGCCTATAAAAACCAACGCTTGATGAAAACTCATGAAACTTCATACAGTGATAGATGGCTATGTAGTACTATGCCATATTCAATATGGAGGCCATATGTCACATGGTCTGGTGGCCATAGTGGCTTAAGTGACACATTTTGGAAAATATACAAAAATCTTCTTCTCCGAAACCGCAGACGGGACAGATGTGAAACTTGGTGTGTGATGTTATGTTATGGCCTAAATTCAGATTTGTTCAAAACAAGTCAATAAGTCATATTGTTTGGCAGCCATATTGGATTGGCCAAGAATCTTCAAAGATCTTCATCTCCGAAATGGTTGGTCTGATTGATATGAAATTTTGTACACGTGACCTTGGCTAGCTCCTCTATCAGATTTGTTCAAGGCAAGTTGATTGAGAAAACAAAATGGCCGCCATGAGCCAATCAAATTTCAGAGATGGTCAAGTTGCAAATAAATGCATATGGTGCAGTATGGAACTATGTTAGAATGTATTGGACTGATTGTTACTTGACAGAATTGATCCCATAAGCAATGTGGTGGTCACTGGTCATTATTATTATTATTATACTTATTTTTTCTTCTCTTCCACCAGAATATGTTCAAATGCCTATAACTTTTGAACCGCAGTCTAAAAAGTCACCAGACTTTGAATGGATGTAGGGGTCTATGGCATGGTCACTAGATCGCAAAATGGCAGCATAATGTCACATGGTTTGGTAGCCATCTTGATTGTAGTCCAGGCAAAAAATTACAGTTTTCAAACATAGTTTTCTCAGGAACGGGAAAGATATTGTACATATTGCGCTTATGAGTAGTAATGATGGCACTTTATGTCAAAGTGTCAGGTGGCCCCACCCCTACCCAGAAGCCCCATGGGCTGGGAAGCCCCGCCTTACCCAGAAGCCCCACGGGCCAGGAAGCCCCTCCTTACCCAGAAGCCCCACGGGCCAGGAAGCCCCTCCTTACCCTGTACCCTTTGATCCTCTCCAGTCAGCCAACTTGTTAGGATACAGGTTTTACCCTTTGACCCTCTCCTGTCAGCCATCTTGTTTGGATGACCGTAATCTTGTTAGGATGACAGCCATCTTGTTTGGATGACCTCCATCTTGTTAGGATGACATTTTTGGAAAGGGCACAGGTCATCTTGACAAGTGTTTACTGCCATCTCACCCTGATGGTGTATGTGTGTGTGTGTGTAATGTTTAAGAGTTTAAACTTATTATTATTTGTGTTAGGTTATGTTTTATGATTAGGTTTGTTATGATAAGTTGTTAGCAAAATAAAATACATTAAAATAAAAAGAGAACAACAACATACAGTTTTAATAAAAAAGTATTTTAAACTGTGTTTAGTGATGTGCGTGTGATGATTTTAGGTTATATATTTTATGATTATTTTTGGGGTGGTACAGTTTTGGAAAAATAAAAGAGAAAGAAAAGGTATAGACATTCAAAATATGAGACTCAGTAAAATATATTTCAATGTCAATATTTTATTGTGACAGCTCTAAAAATGACAACAAGGCATCAAGTCAGATGTAGACAGTGAGATTAGATACTGACTCGGGTGACCAATGATCCCGCTTCCCCAACACCTACAGCAGCCAGGAAGAAACAACTGAACTGTACTGCACTAGCTACTCCCTCTACTTGTTTATTGGCCAGGGCAGTGACACTATTCTGTCTAGCACAGTGTAGAAATTGGGTTTGGTCATGATAGGGATAGTATTTCCAAAAGAACTGTGCAGAACTTTTTGGACAGATGTAAAAGCAGATTCACCAGGATGTGTCTCTTTATACAGCATTCTCTTGAGCACATTGGGGAGGGACGCCACTGTTTTTTCAACATCAGCAACTAGCGATTTCACATCAGAATTACCAGTATCATACAAATCACCAAACTTGTGAGCTATTAGAGTGAGGATGACATCTTCAAACATAGATTCCTCAAACACGTAAACGTAATTCCAGGGGCCCCGGGGGTTTCTTTCTCTGAAAAAATATATGAATTAATATAATGTCTTATTGCACAGAAAAGCAGAGCAGACACAAACAGTATTTTATTTATGTTTGTAAAACACTTGATAAGCCTTGTTTTTTATAACCTTCTCAACTATTTGCATTATTTTCTCATCCACACTTTCTAACAAGTCACTAAACCATCTTGAAGGTAGAGTGCATGTTTCAGAGAAAAGCACGCAGTAAGACAGCCCGCTACTGTAAAAAGAGGTAAGCAGACAAATAGCACAGTTAACCCCACTCCGAGTGTGCATAAAGAGATAGACAGGTCAGGTGAACAAATACCCTGTACAGGCATTCAGACCTCTGATGATTCTAGGGCCCTGTTGTTTAGTAAAATATGTCACATTTGTTGGCAACTGGTAGAAGATTTACACACAGCTCATAGAAAAATACATGTTTTGACAAATGTGGTAAAACAAAAAGGGTATAACATCGAGTTTGCTGAATCGTCACACTGTGAGTGAAAACCGCAATTAACAAATAATGAAACAAGTAAGACACAAAGACACTCGGTCTGCACGTATCACGGCAGTACTGATAAAGAATATTAATGTAGCCAAAAGAATGCTGCGTAGGCTTAAATCTAGAATGGATGTGTCACAATTAGCAGGATCACAGACACCATTACAGCACAGTGGCGGTTGATGACCACCCAGCAAACTTGGAAATTCAGGAATATATTGATTTGATTGTGTCTGATGAATTAGCATTAGAAGCTGATAATAATAACCAACCAGACTTGGAAATTCAGGAATATATAGATTTGCACGTGTCTGATGGGTAAGCATTAGAAGCGAATAATAATGATAATCAGATTGGGGGTGGTGATGTAGCAATGTTAGAGGTGAATAATGAAAATGCTGAACAAATGGTTGAGGGTGGTGATGGCGGGGACCCGCCTCGGGTGTTTTTGGAGCGTATTCGTCACTATGACCGGGAACTTAACAGGTTCCGGGGAATGGAGTTTTATGAAGAATTCAGGTTTGTGAATCTGGATCTGGTAGAATCGTACTGGTGCTGCGCAAGGGCTGTTAAATGAAATATCACACAATGTGGGTCCTAATGATTTTGTACAGCTTAGACTGAGCTCGGGGTCATTAAATAATGCTTTCTGTTAGAGGAGGCAACATTTGGGGGAGCTGGATGAAACAGATTTCCTAGAGAGCATAGCTAATTTACTGCAAAGTCACACCGAAATCCTAATATGCAAGGTGGGGTACGGAGACGTATAAAAGGTATTTTGTTTTGCAAGATAATAGACAAGAAAAGGGCATGCCTCACTGATTTCAAAAACCAAGGTAACAATTTATGTTTTGCCGCCAGTGTGTACCGCCTGTGGAAAGGGAAAGAATGCACAGATGTTTGTTTTACTTCACAAACAGCATTACTACGGGGTTTTAAACATCAGAACATTTATAGGTGTTAACTATTTCTGTGATTATTGCCACGCAGTATATGGGCATAAAAATTGTCACACGTGTCGGAATTTGTGCAGAGCGTGTTTAGACCCCCACTGTTTTGAGGTTAAAGAGACCATCACCAGATGCGATGTATGTAAAATATTCTGTAGAGGTGGTGTCTGTCTCAGGAGACACAAGGCTAAAGCTGCCACCAAAGAGATTCAGTGTGTTCAACACTTTTACTGTACAGAGTGCTGGACTTTTCTCCCAATAATGCACACTTGCGAAGAAAAGCTCTTTCCGTGCTGTAAAAGTGTTATCCAGACACCTGACAATCATGTATGCTACATGAGCGTAATAAACATCCCCAAACAATCGGAAAAATACATTTTCTTTGATTTTGAATGCATGCAAGAAACAGGACACACATCCCAAATTATGTTTATGCCTCACACATAAACAACAAATGCACATGGGAGTTTTATGGGGATTCTTGCTTATCTGACTTTGTGAAATGTTTCATTGACACGTGTTTTAAAAACTACACTTTTATTTCACACAATGGTAAAGGCTATGATAACTACTTGGTCATTAGAGAGCTCATACGTGAAAAGGTTGCTACACACTTCATCACACAAGGAGGTAAAATTATGTGCATGACAGTGACCGCTCTGAACATCAGGTTCATTGATTCATTACATTTCTTGCCTCTGAAACTGAGCAATATGCCAAAAGCAATGGGGTTTGAGGGTGAGAAAGGCCATTTCCCACACTTCTTTAACACGGTCGCAAACCAAAATTATGTAGGACCCTTACCCGCTGAACAATTTTACGGGGTAGACTACATGATGGGTGCAGATAAAACACAGTTTCAGGAATGGTACGATGAGCACAAACTCGATGAATTGAAGCGGTATTGTAGACAGGACGTGGACATACTGAGACAAGCTTGTACTACATTTAGAAACGAGATATTAAGTATGACAGAGCAGATACGTCTGAAGTGTCCGTCTGACCCTGATTCAGACCTGATTAAAGTCAGTCTTGACCCGTTTCAGTACATCACATTAGCCTCTGTGTGTATGACCATGTACCGGTACATGTTTCTCAGACCGCAGACCATAGCATTAGTCCATGACAATTATCACAACCAGAAAAAGCGGTTCTCGACCCCCGCTATTCAGTGGCTCATGTATACTGAACACACAGACAACATCAGTATACAACACGCACTAAAGCTGGGTGGTGAGCATAAATTTGGCCCGTACTATCTAGATGGTTTTGCAGTAATAAACGGTGTGTACACTGCTTTTGAGTACCATGGATGTTTTTTTCATGGTTGCGATACCTGTTATAGCGAAAATGACGTTAACAGTGTGACAAAAACAACATTCGGCTGGCTATATCAAAAGACAATGTATAAAACCGAATTCTTAAAATTACAAGGGTTTGATGTTAAAGTGATGTGGGAACACAAATGGAAGACAATGCTGAATGAAGACCAGGATGTTAGGGCATTTATTTCCGAATCACAGTTACCAGCGCCTTTAGACCCCAGGGAGTCTCTATTCGGTGGGTGGACGAATGCAGTGACCCTGTATTATCAACCAAAACCTGGCTAGGAACTCCGTTACTATGATTTCACCAGTCTGTACCCGTTTGTAAATAAAACCAAATTGTACCCCGTTGGTCACCCGGATATAATATGCGAGGGCTTTGAAGATTTACAAAATTACTTTGGGCTCGCAAAAGTCAAAGTTTACCCTCCTAGAAGGTTGTTTTTCCCTGTGCTACCGACCAGAGTTGGTAAAAAACTGTTCTTTACACTCTGTCGGACGTGCGCTGACACCCAGCAGGGCCCCCCTGCACACACAGCGACGAGCAGAGAGCGCTTACCGGTGTCTGGTGCATGCCAGAGCTGCTGTCTGCTGTAGATAAGGGTTACAGAATAGCAGAAATATACGAGATCTGGCACTTTAAGCACTCGACCAACACGTTGTTTAGTGAATATATTAAAACGCATTTAAAAGGCAAACAAGAAGCTTCAGGCTACCCCCAGTGGTGCAAAAATGACACAGACCGTGAACACTACATCAGAGAGTATCATGACAGAGAGGGGGTACACTTGGACCATTACAACATTACTAAGAATCCGGCCAAAAGACAGATTTCAAAACTGTTTTTGAATTCTTTATGGGGAAAATTTGGACAACGACCAGATTTACAAAACACCAGTATTGTGAGAGACCCCAACGAATTATTTAAATACGTGTTTGCCCCATACCACGAGGTCCCGTCTTGTGATTTTATTGATGATGACGATGATTTTATGTGCCTGTGTCACCTGGAAACGGGGAAAAGAGCACTACACACAGCTTTCAAATGTAAATATTTGTATTGCCAGTTTCACCACCGCCTATGCTAGGTTAGAACTGTACTCTCTTCTGGATTCATTACAAGGTCGTTGTTTGTATTATGACACTGATTCAATCATTTATGTAAGCAGGCCAGGACAGTGGGACCCCAAGTTAGGAGATTATCTGGGTCAATTGACAAGTGAGCTGCCTCCGGATCAGCACATTACAGAGTTTGTTGCAACAGCACCTAAATCCTATGGATATAAGCTCTCAGGAGGGAAAGCCTGTATCAAGGTAAAGGGTATCACATTAAACGTGGCTAATAGTGAGAAAATTAATTTCGATAGCCTAAAAGATTTGATACTTGACTATGCGGATAAGTAGGCTGGTGCAAATGGTGAAATAAAAGACATTGCACTGCGGCAACCGGGGATAGTACGTGTTAAACGTGACTGGCACTTTGAGATGAGAACACTGCAAAAGACCGAGAGATAAATGACAGATTACAACGTTAGCTCGACAGATGTATCCAGGCAAATCTCAATATTTTTTGGAAGCTTTTGAAGATGCCACCAAGAAGTATTTCGGATACTTATTTGTCGATGTCATGTCAAAGACCCCTGATGAATACCGTTTAAGGACGGGTCTTTTCCCCCCTGACATCCCGGTGGTTTATGTGTTTAAAAAACAAAGAAAGTAAAAGCCGCTGGTTTTCCAGCGTTGAGCACATTTGCTGTCTGTGACTCTGGCTGTCAGTATGTCACTGCGTATGAAGAGAAAACTGGCTCTCCTGCAGCTGCTGGTTAAAGCCAAGCCGCAACAAGGCCATTCTGTGCGCCGCTGGAAGCGACCTGGTACAGGCCGTGTCAGAAATCGCTCTAAATACACTGAAAGGAAACATCCGCTTGAGCGCTAAACAATTTCAGAAACTCAAGAAAAGTGGCCACATTATAAAAACACTTAGTAAAAAGACAGTGTCTGTTAAGAGAAAGAGAAATCTATTGAATCAGTCTGGGGGGTTTATCAGTAATTTGCTAAGTATTGCCATTCCCCTCATTACCGGCTTACTGACCAGATGAAAATGCAATTCACTGAGAAAATGTATCTAGTACCTCAGAAACAGATGGGCCAAATTAAAGAGGACTTTCCAGTTGAACACGACATCAGAAAAATAGCCACATATAAATTGGATGGTGAAATGAAAGATATTCTGCAAAGCTCTCAATTGGGTGAATATGACAAAGCGCTGCAGAGGTACTTGGCCCTGACGTGGCAGGCAGAATCTGAAAAAGCCACTTTGACTTTGCAGATGCCTGACACCGATACCCCGGCCGAAAAACCGCACACAGAGCCTGTTTTCGATTATATTTTAGACGCTATCCCACAAAGGCAAAATAAAAATGCCGAAATGGTGTCCAACAATTCTATAGCTAGCTGGAATGAGAATGGGGAATTTGTGTACAAGGGGGGCCCTGTTCGTGGGTCTCATGTGATTGATCTGGTTAGGGCTGTCACACAGCCGCACACGCTGGCCACAGGAAGAGCCCCCAAAGGCTGGGGCAGTTTTATGATGGCGATGGCGGAGATTAACATCCCCGGTTCGGTACTGTCTAACAGAATAAACAGGGAGGTGTTGGAGAAACTGAAAACAACACCTACTAGAAACAGTTCTATGTCTATACAGAGAAATCCTATTTCTCCTGAACCAGACTTTGATATTTCGATGGAGGGGGCGGCTGCCCCACCCGAAACACCACAAAGAGACCAGCCAGCTAAAAAGCATCGGCTGTTTGGGAAATTACCATGGCTGTCTCTGTAAAGCGGGTCCTCATGGTTTTATTTTTTGTATTATTATTTTGGTTGTTGTTTGTTTATATATAGGCTATAGAAATACATACATTGATGTTATCTGTAAAATGTTAAATCCTTGTGTGATTCTGATAATAAAAAATGTATTATTATTATTATTATTATTATTATTATTATTATTATTATTATTGTGTTTGTATGTCAAAGAACATTATCAGTGGTGTTTCACTGTTTTAGTTTATTTGGTTTTTGTGTGTGCTGAATAAAAAATGTAACGCGTGATAAACTATGGTGTTTGTATGTATGGATTTATTAACTACATATAAACATAATTCATGTGTATATAATATTTTATTATCAGGTTAGCAGGCGTTACATATATGAGAATGCCACGTCATTAAGCTTAAACGCACACACACAAACATACACACAAGCATTATTCTATCATTCTATAGTGTCTATAGTGTTATTCATACACTGTTCTAACATTGTTTATTTCTGTTCATGACTGATTTAGCAATTATGACAGATCCTAAAATCATGCATTCGGTTACACATCTGACAATTCTCATTTACATGAAGCTTAAACAGATACATAGGTCTCGTTCTCCTGTTATAAATTTTCACAAACTGCATTACTAATTAAATCTTCAGAATACAAATCCAATATCTGATTTTAAGCTAGCCCCTTACAACGCTGTTGTAAAAAATACACACAGTGGTTTCCACATGTTGTGGATAAAGCATCCTGCAACTGTCTGGAGTTAACACTGTTAACACTGAGTTTGTGTTTAAAAAACACATGATTGATTTAGGGAAATAAGGAGCATTGGGGGGGAATCCGTAAGAATCAAAGAATTCGGCCTTCCCATCTCCTCCTAGATAGATAGCAAGCCAGTGCTCCCCGGGTCGGTCATGCGGATGTGTGTTGATGACGAAACAGGCCGGCCTGTGGACTCCTGACCGTTTGGGGAGCTTGTCAGATGGAAACACACCCAGAAAATAGTCTGTTGTGTAACTGTCCTTAGTCATGATGGCCCCAATCTGTTGCGTATTCATGACCAGAGTATTGAAAGCCACAAGGCAATCGTTTTTCAACTGTAGTCGTAAAGGACTTATCTTAATAATGATTAATGTTAATTTCAACAATGTTGTCAAAAACAGCATACACTATCATGTTCACGGTGGTTGGTAATGGCTGGGCAAAACTAATTTCTGCTCTCAGGTTCCCTGTTTTTATGAGCGAATAGTGCCCAGTGCACTCTTGATCCGGGCTGAGGTTAAATGCAAACAGTGTGTAACCTCTGGCAAACTCCTTACAGTCCACTACCAGAGGCTTGTCTTTGAGGTGCTTTCCGGCTGTTTCCACCAGGTTAAAGTTATCATTTGCGAAATCCGGTTGTAGCGGTTTAGTAGGGATCTGCTCCCCATCTACTTACAGGGCCAGGAAATTAATATCACAATGTTTAAAGTAGAAGGGGTTTATCCACAAAACCAATTGCTATTATTTTAGCCAATTGTCCCAGAAACACATTTTCCTGGTTGCAGACCCTGCTTCCTCTGGCCAGACTGAACACTTTCATATGAACCCGATCTACAGGGTATTTTGCATTAGCCACCTGCAGCACATCGGCATGACCCAGCCTGACAGCGGGGGCCACCCGGACCCTCTTCACAAACACAGCTGCTGAGAGAACCGACAGTTTGAAATCCTCAGCGTTGCTCATGAGACAGAACGCTTCTCTGTTACGGGTGAGTTGAATTTTTATATCAACGCCGTTCAGCACTAATTTGTCTTGAAAAAACATGTCTGCATGAATACAACCCAACAATTCTAGTTTTCGGCTTCCTGCTGTATAGGCCGCTCTATTTCTGAACCCCAGGTTTGTCCCGTTCAGTGCGGTTACTTCATGCTGGCCGGCTGTGTCCTTGACAAAAAGGCCTGCTGAGTACTGTGTGTTCAAAGTGCTTTCACTGTAGTTGAGAATGGATTCTATTATAGCCCTGTATGGATAACAGTTGTTGCTCTGGCTAATAAGTCTGTCACCGATTGTGATGTCGACCTGGCTGAAAAGGGAGGCCACGGGGTAATTTACCAGGCCCACCCGATCATCCTGGGCCAGATCAGTGCCATCATGCTTAGTAATTTTACAAGTCAGGTAGATGATCGTGTTGTTCAGATCTAGATAGTCCTCTCCGTTTCCAGTGATGTAGAATTCCAGTGGGGCATTGTCAGAGAGCGCTGTGAGGGGGGGCACCTACACATAGAAACTCTTCTCAATGCTGGTCTGTGTGGGCACCAGCTGAAAAAGGTCCAGTTCAGATTTGGTGCACTCCTCAGAACTGCAGTGAACGAAAGCCATGTTTAAAATATATCCCCGCGATGTTGTTGCCTGGAGCTCCTTTTCTTACCAGCCCCGTTTCTCTTATGATTGTGTTTCTTCTGTATAGTCCTTTTAACAGGGGCCGGCGGTCCTGTGAGCCCCAGTGGTGTCGTTCTTTTCCTTTTAATGCCTCTCCTGACCTTTCGGAGCATGAATTCTACTGGCCACCGCACTTGTAACCTGCCCGACCACATCTTTAGCTATGTTTCTGGCAGCCAATTTGACGTGTGGTTTGACAATTTCTAATCCGCGTCTCAGAAAAGGCATAGCTACCAGCTACCCCCGCACCGTATTGTACTGGCATCCCGGCGAAACCGGGGAGGCCGTTACCCGCCTGATACTTGTAGTAGTTCCTATACATGTGCGGGTCTCCATAGTTTTTAACAATCACCATGATTTAAAAGTGGTTGTATCTAACAGGTTGGAAATGCAACTTCACTATCACCTTGCCGTATGCGAATGTCACATGTCCGTTCTGGTCAGTCTTTATTTCAGTGCTGATGGTGTCGAATTCATCCATGCTCAGGGGGACATAGTGGAGCTTATCATATAACAGCGTAACAAACTTGCCTTCTTCCCCTTTTTTAGGTATACAGCGCAGAAGCGGGGCATACATGTCACCCACTAGTTGGTGTTCAATTATATCGGTATAAACATACATGTGGTTAAAACCCGCTGTAATATCCGCAGGCTGGGGCGATTCCCCCCCCCCCCCCCCTTCTCGGGAATGAACCCCAAGACATGTGCTAGCTGGCCCGTGGTAAAAAACAATAAAGTCGAATCCCTGAAAAGCCTCACGCTTCTAATATAGTTGTATTGAAAGTATACCTTGGGCAATGTGGGGACGGCCTTGACAGCATTATTCATGGCTGTTAACAATACATCAATGTTTTTATAGTAGCCTTGTGATATTTCATAATATCAGTTTGTATCGGTTGTCTCAGAATGCAATTCAAAGCTCTGTTTCCTGTCAAACGTATTGATGGTCATGGGGTAGTGCATCTCCACCATCCCTACCTCCCATTTACCTGGTAGATCGATGGATTTGGCTAGATGGTCAGTGAAGTTGGAGCTCTTGTTGTTAGGAAATAGTGTCTCCGAGGCATTACTGGTAAAAGTCAGGTAAAATCCATTTTCACTCATTTTTTATCCTCTCACAACCCCCGGGGCTATGTCTTTCACCTCTGAAGCTTTGATCCAACTATTAAATTTAACTCCCCAACTCAGCCATTTGACTAAAACTTGTTTACCCCGGCCACGGCCTCTGGAGTCTAAAATTTTCTGTATTCGATAGACTCTGTCACCATTTGGGTTTATCTTTTGTAACTCTTCGGTGTAAAACTGACCTTTTATGTCGTCACCAGCATAATCTTTTAGTTTGTAAATAGGCCTTAATCCAGGCACACATTTTTTAACTATGAATATTTCATCTGTGAATGTTTGCTCATACCCCTTTTCAAATTTCCCTTTTATTCTCGACACCCTCACATGATCACCTTCTTTAAACTTAAATTTTGAAGGTTTGCTTTTTACAAATGACCCATACACAGTCCTCCACACCCTCAGGGCATTGTCATGGGTGACATCTACTGGTCGTTCCTTGACAGTTCTATGGAATGTGTGATTGTAACTGTGAAACAGCTCTAAAGTACTTCCACATTTTCGATTTTATAGTCCTATTGAATCTCTCTACCACACTGGCTTTCACTTTACTATTTGTCACAAAATGTACAATTTGGTATTGCTTGAGAAGACTTTGAAAACCATGGTTGAGGAATTCTTTCCCCTGATCTGTCTGCAGTTTCTTTGGAACGCGCCCTTGGGTGAATATTCTTTTAAAGGCGGCACACACTTGCTGACCCGTTTTGTTTTTTAATGGTACTGCCCAGGCGTATTTGGACAACACATCTATACAGGTTAGAATGTATTTCATACCGTTGTTGAACTTTGAGAACTGACCCATTTCCACCAGGTCTGCCTGCCATTGCCAGTCAATGTCTTGTACCAGTGTCAAGTTCCTCTTAAACCTCACCCGCGCTGGTCTGTGCACTGTGTATGTATATTGATCCGATAACCATTGTGAAACATGTTCTCTTTTTATACGGTCACCCTTTGCTCTGGCACTTCTCAGCAGTGTATCGAGTCCTCCAAAACGACCGGCTTCTTTAGGCGTATAATAGATCTCTTTTAATCTCTCTTCATGGTTCATTTTCTCGTGATTAATGAATACACCCTTCAACTTAGTAACTTATACCAAATAGTAACACCCAGGTGGCTGAGTGGTTAAGGCATTGGACTTAAGATCTAATAGATGTATGTCTGTGTGGGTTGGAATTCCACTCTGGGTAAGTACTTTTTTGATCAAAACTTTATTTTGTTCTCTTTTTCTAATTTAATTTATTTTATTTTATACCACCCCAAAAACAATCATAAAATATATAACCTAAAATCATCACATGCACATCACTAAACACAGTTTAAAATACTTTTTTATTAAAACTTTATGTTGTTGTTCTCTTCTTATTTTAATGTATTTTATTTTGGTAACAACTTATCGTACCAAACCTAATCATAAAACATAACCTAACACAAATAATAATAAGTTTAAACTCTTAAACATTACACACACACACACACACACACACACACACATACACCATCAGGGTGAGATGGCGGCGAACACTTGTCAAGATGACCTGTGCCCTTTCCAAAATGCCTGTCATCCTAACAAGATGGAGGTCATCCAAACAAGATGGCTGCCATCCTAACAAGATCACGGTCATCCAAACAAGATGGCTGACAGGAGAGGGTCAAAGGGTAAAACCTGTATTCTTACAAGATGGCTGACTGGAGAGGATCAAAGGGTACAGGGTAAGGAGGAGCTTCCTGGCCCATTGGGCTTCTGGGTAAGGAGGGGCTTCATGGCCCGTGAGGCTTCTGGGTAAGGCGGGTTTCCCAGCCGATGGGGCTTCTGGGTAGGGGCGGGGCCACCTGTCACTTTGACATAAAGTACCATCATTACTACTCTGATGTTAGTACTTGAAATGTGTATTACCAAGCATTGATAAGTCACACAGTGTGGCAACAATCTTGGATTATGCCTCGATTTCTCATAAACCCTTATACTGGCTGATGTGTGCTTTGGTATACAGTATCTTTGGACTGTGTTCTACACATATCCTAAAAGACAATTCCTACATGAAGAAACATAGCAGTAATGAACAAAATATTTTGACTTACTGTACATTTTGTTCAATTTTAAGCCTGCAATAACACACTGTCACCACTGGTAGCAGCATATACCACAAACAGCACTGAGATAAAAAAAAATGAAGCGGTCATCTTGGGCATGTACATCGTAACAACAAAACACTATCAGTCACTTGCAACAGTATTAGAGTGGAAACTATTATTTTAAACACACAGACACTTCTGTCTGCAAATACAAATAGTGTAAATTGAGATGTGTTTAAATTAGGGATTATTTCAGATGTAGAGAAACCTTGAAGAGAAGCAAGAGAAAACAAATGTGAAACTAAAAAATTGGATTAAATGTGATTCACATGAAACATAAATACACATTATGTAAAATAAATACATGAAAATCAACAGTGGTACAAGAGCGGTGATGTTGCTGAATCTGTAGTGGTGGATTATTGCTTTCAACTGAACATCATTTCAAACTGAGATTGGCTGGATCCATGCATCAGTTCCTGGTTAAATAGTTAACGATGCAACACGGGGGCGATTTTGTGCTCTTCTATCTCAGTGAAATCGTAACTTATGGTGACATGTTGTATACTGAACTGTGCAGAATCGCTGGCTCTATTCAATATAATTGAAAGGGCGAACATAAGACGTTTACTGTGCGAGCTACAATCGAATAAATGGACCTGCTCATTGAGGCGCTTGATATTAGTAATTGGACATATTTCCCGCTTTATGAAAAACATTGCTTTTACAAGCTGGAATTGTACACTGTAAAAAATGTTACATGCAATCTACTTTAAAAAATTATGGTAACATTATTACACATATTTTTTAAGGTTTAGTTTTTTTGCGAAATCTACCCGAATAAATTAAGTAAAATTTCCTAAATTATTTAGTCTATGGCACACAATGAATTTAATTTAATCTTTTTTATTGTATGTTTTCTCACAAATTAATCAAGTAAAATTTACTCATTTGTATTAATTAAAATGACTTAATTATAAAATGTACTGCCTTTTTCAGGTTAAGATAATAATGAATACAAAATGCAGTTTTTGTTGACAAACATGCTTTTATTGTCTTTTTGGACTGTAACCATAAATAACAAATATATATAAAATGTAAGCAGCAGTTTTAAGACATGAAAAAAAAAAGTTTACATTTCCCATGTCATTGAGAAACATCATTTTGTTACACAAAAACATGTGCATACAAATAACAACTTGTAGCAAAATGTATAAAACCATTTATACTAGCTAAAAGATTGTATGAACAACAATCATGTAGAACAGTATCAAACGCTCAATCAGTGCAGTTTTTTTTCCACCAGAACTTGATAATAATGCTTTGTCTCTCAATCTAAGACATGAGTTTGTTTTTAAGTGTTAGTAATTTGGGGGAAAACTTGCACACATCCAGTTCTAAGAAGAGCTTCTGAAAGGCCTCAAATGTGTGCCTCAGTTCTTTCGAGTAGGTGAGGTTTAGTGCATACGTCAGTCCAAGAAAAACAGCACAGGCTCTAGACAGATTTTCCAAGCCAGCCATGACTTGCACCCCCTCCAAGATGATGCTGACGTCCTCCTGATCATCCCTCTTGCAGATGGCAATTTTCATTATTTGCGGCAGGAGATCTTGCTGTACATCTGTATTGTTGCACTGTAAAACAACCATTAAATAAGTATTTTTATCTTGTCTGTCTCTCTATCATTATATATCTGTCCATAATTATAAAGTTTATTTGTGTACGGTTGTAAACAAACATTTTGAAACATTTTTCTTATAACAGCTTAAAATTCTAAATTTCTTTGTAAACACTAAAACAAAAAAATATGTTTCAGTGGACGGCACACACTGTCAAAATAACAAGCTCAAATATAGTTTCACCAATGACAGAGGGTGTATTCAGGGTAAAGAAAAAAAATACATTTGGTGACACCAGTGTAGGGGGGAAAACTGCAAATTAACCATGTTTACATGAGGAATATAGTGCATTCAGAATGTAAAACAGCCCCCACATTAATTCTAATTTTCAGTTTACTTATTCTGATTGTTGGGGTAAAGTTGTTTTCCCAATTATAAAGAATACCTTATCAATTATTTCTTCCTGTGTCTCGGAACTGCCCTGGGACATATGCAAAGAAAATTTCATTCAGGTTCGGGACTGCCCCGAACCACCTATGAAATATTGCTTGTAGATGTATAAAAGGCTGTGTGAAACTTTCAATAAACGAAGATAAACAAACTGACATTGTGTCAGTGACTTTATTTCCCGGGCCTGTCTCCTGCTGAGAGTCTAAACTGTTACTGGAAGCGCTCACTGGGGTGCCTGATTCACTGGGATCCGAAGGGTTGCTTCAACTGAAGCTTTGCACCTTAACACTGATGTTGATCCCAATCTGTAAATGTAACTGGTCCTACTTGCACCGCTCCAAGCAGAATTCGAACCAGCTTCACCGGCATTGGAGGTGGGTGCACTAACAAGGACGCTAAAGATCATAGCCTCTAGCATCAGTCACTGGGGCACCTCTTGAGGCCAAGTGGAGTGAGGTTTACTCACACAGCTCTTACTAGGTGCTCTCTGTTACATATAAATGAAATTACACTCTGCCTTACATCACGCCTTTTGGGTTTGAGGACTGAAAGATATAACCTACATTTTTTTTTTGGTTACACTATTTCGATGGTCCACTTTAGACATTCTACTAACTGTAAGTAACTACTCTCATTAGAGTATTAGTAGACTGCAAGTAAACTGTTAGGTTTGGGTTAATAGATTACGTTAACACGTAGTTGCAAAGTTACTTATACTCAGTAGAATTTCTAAAGTGGACCACCAAAATAAAGTGTTACCTTTCTTAATATAGTGGCTGACAAAAGTCTTATTTGTGTTAAATATTTTCACAGTAGTTTTAGACAATTTAATTGTAAAAAAGTATTGTTCAGGTTCATCCCCTTGGAATTATAAGGTTCTATCTGACATTTTTGACAAAATTGAGTTATTCACATATTCTTATTCTGTGACAACTTATTTACATTATGTGACTTTTTTTTAAGTTGTGTACATTTTTGGACTTTTTAATTAGAAAACAAAAAGGTTCTGTCTACAAAGTTGAACTCAAACTTCGTACTATAAGGTTCTATTTGCGAGCCAATCAGCACTTATCTAATTCTATCTATCTATCTATCTATCTATCTATCTATCTCTCTCTCTTTTGGCTATTCTTTCTCAAGCCAACATCAAACAAACCTTTCAATCCATACTGATCTCTAGAGAGAAAGACATTTTACCTGTCACACTTTTTGTGGAATATTGGATTTTGTTAATTTAAGACACCTGTTTCAACTCATCAGCTCGTCAGAATAGGCATCGACATGAGACAACTAAAATTGAACTAATTCTCTTAAGCCTTAAAATTGCAGAAATGTCCTTAAATAAAAGAGGAAAATGTATCTCTTGGTTCTATTAGTGAAATCTTCTCAATATTTTGTATCAAACACTAAACCACAATTTCATTAATAAAATGTACACATTATTTTTAATTATTACGTAAAAACAATTAGACCCATGATAAATTTTTTACAGTGTATAAAACATTGCATTTACAAGCCATAATTATATATAACGTGCACATCGGTAATCAATGTGACAACCAAATGAAACAGAAATTAAGCTACTAAATGAGGTTCGGATGATTACTGCGAATTGAAAAGCTGCAGCAGTTCTATGCTATACAAGTACACAAATGAGACTTGTAGAATAAAGTGTTTACTCATTTATTATGATACCAGAGCTATTTATATTATTAAACTAATTTAATTAAAAATGATATATTGAAATCAAATCAGGGTAGTTGACTTTTTGAGATTAATACTGGCTTATACTTCAACATATTTGACCACAAGAGGGGGAACTTCAACATGAAAACTCTTCCGATTTTGTCAAAATTTGCTTTCATCTGATTTATATTATTAGGGGTAAAAAACTTGTAAAAAACACATTTTCTTTAAAGAAAACAAAACACACAGATGACAGTCTGATTTCCCATCAGCTATACAGGCAACAGTATCTGAGGTCGATAGCCCTCCCTTGTGCAGAGGAGCCCAGAAGCCAGCCTTCAAGAGCAAACGAACGAACACTTCGGTGACTGCAAAGTGGGGCCAAGTGGGCTCGTCCTGGAGTTGAACCCAGGGCCTCTCACACCCTCAGCAAGAATCATACCTCTCCTTTGGTGCAGCTCAGGAGTACACGTTCAGCAAAGGTCTCCATAACAAGCCGGCAAACCACATTTCGTCCTCCTCCTCCTCAACAACACACTACATGTCCTCCTCCTCCTCAACAACAACAACAACAACAACAACAACGAACTTGTAAAATACACATTTTCTTTAAAGAAAACAAAACACACAGATGACAGTCTGATTTCCCATCAGCTATACAGGCAACAGTATCTGAGGTTGAAAGACCTCCCTGGTGCAGAGGAGCACAGAAGCCAAGCATCGAGACAGAACAAACGAATGCTTCAGAGAATGCAAAGCGGGGCCAAGGGGGCTCGTCCAGGAGTTGAACCCGGGACCTATCGCACCCTAAGCAAGAATCATACCCCTAGACCAACGAGCCAAGTTAACGGAGGGTGTCGCAGTTTCTGCTGGGCAAGCGTGTAACTGCTTTGGGGCAGACCGGGAGACCTACGCTCACTGACTGATAGCATGGACTGTAGCGCTGACATGTCTTTCCAGAATGGTAACGCCATCCCCAGTGAGACAGCACTGAGAGCATGGTTCAGCAGGCCCGCAAACAACTGAAAAGAATGCCTCTCCTTTGGTGCAGCTCAGGAGTACACGTTCAGCAAAGGTCTCCATAACAAGCCGGCAAACCACATTTCGTCCTCCTCCTCCTCAACAACACACTACATGTCCTCCTCCTCCTCAACAACAACAACGAACTTGTAAAATACACATTTTCTTTAAAGAAAACAAAACACACAGATGACAGTCTGATTTCCCATCAGCTATACAGGCAACAGTATCTGAGGTCGATAGCCCTCCCTTGTGCAGAGGAGCCCAGAAGCCAGCCTTCAAGAGCAAACGAACGAACACTTCGGTGACTGCAAAGTGGGACCAAGTGGGCTCGTCCTGGAGTTCAACCCAGGGCCTCTCACACCCTCAGCAAGAATCATACCCCTAGACCAACGAGCCAAGTTAACGGAGGGTGTCGCAGTTTCTGCTGGGCAAGCGCGTAACTGCTTTAGGGGCAGACCGGGAGACCTACGCTCACTGACTGATAGCATGGACTGTAGCGCTGACGTGTCTTTCCAGAATGGTAACGCCATCCCCAGTGAGACAGCACTGAGAGCATGGTTCAGCAGGCCCGCAAACAACTGAAAAGAATGCCTCTCCTTTGGTGCAGCTCAGGAGTACACGTTCAGCAAAGGTCTCCATAACAAGCCGGCAAACCACATTTCGTCCTCCTCCTCCTCAACAACACACTACATGTCCTCCTCCTCCTCAACAACAACAACGAACTTGTAAAATACACATTTTCTTTAAAGAAAACAAAACACACAGATGACAGTCTGATTTCCCATCAGCTACACAGCCAACAGTATCTGAGGTTGAAAGACCTCCCTGGTGCAGAGGAGCCCAGAAGCCAAGCATCGAGAGAGAACAAACGAATGCTTCAGAGAATGCAAAGCAGGGCCAAGCGGGCTCGTCCGGGAGTTGAACCTGGGACCTCTCGCACCCAAAGCGAGAATCATACCCCTAGACCAACGAGCCAAGTTATCTGACAGTGTCACAGTTTCTGCTGGGCAAGCGCGTAACTGCTTTGGGGCAGACCGGGAGACCTACGCTCACTGACTGATAGCATGGACTGTAGCGCTGACGTGTCTTTCCAGAATGGTAACGCCATCCCCAGTGAGACAGCACTGAGAGCATTGTTCAGCAGGCCCGCAAACAACTGAAAAGAATGCCTCTCCTTTGGTGCAGCTCAGGAGTACACGTTCAGCAAAGGTCTCCATAACAAGCCGGCAAACCACATTTCGTCCTCCTCCTCCTCAACAACACACTACATGTCCTCCTCCTCCTCCTCAACAACAACAACAACAACGAACTTGTAAAAAACACATTTTCTTTAAAGAAAACAAAACACACAGATGACAGTCTGATTTCCCATCAGCTTTACAGGCAACAGTATCTGAGGTCGATAGCCCTCCCTTGTGCAGAGGAGCCCAGAAGCCAGCCTTCAAGAGCAAACGAACAAACACTTCGGTGACTGCAAAGTGGGGCCAAGTGGGCTCGTCCTGGAGTTGAACCCAGGGCCTCTCACAACCTCAGCAAGAATCATACCCCTAGACCAACGAGCCAAGTTAACGGAGGGTGTCGCAGTCTCTGCTGGGCAAGCGCGTAACTGCTTTGGGGCAGACCGGGAGACCTACGCTCACTGACTGATAGCATGGACTGTAGCGCTGACGTGTCTTTCCAGAATGGTAACGCCATCCCCAGTGAGACAGCACTGAGAGCATGGTTCAGCAGGCCCGCAAACAACTGAAAAGAATGCCTCTCCTTTGGTGCAGCTCAGGAGTACACGTTCAGCAAAGGTCTCCATAACAAGCCGGCAAACCACATTTCGTCCTCCTCCTCCTCAACAACACACTACATGTCCTCCTCCTCCTCCTCAACAA
Organism: Amia ocellicauda; assembly: GCF_036373705.1. Taxonomy (NCBI): domain Eukaryota; kingdom Metazoa; phylum Chordata; class Actinopteri; order Amiiformes; family Amiidae; genus Amia; species Amia ocellicauda. Next base: position 58,123,563 of record NC_089851.1, on the reverse strand, counting down.
CAACAACAACAACAACAACGAACTTGTAAAAAACACATTTTCTTTAAAGAAAACAAAACACACAGATGACAGTCTGATTTCCCATCAGCTATACGGGCAACAGTATCTGAGGTCGATAGCCCTCCCTTGTGCAGAGGAGCCCAGAAGCCAGCCTTCAAGAGCAAACGAACAAACACTTCGGTGACTGCAAAGTGGGGCCAAGTGGGCTCGTCCTGGAGTTGAACCCAGGGCCTCTCACACCCTCAGCAAGAATCATACCCCTAGACCAACGAGCCAAGTTAACGGAGGGTGTCGCAGTTTCTGCTGGGCAAGCGCGTAACTGCTTTGGGGCAGACCGGGAGACCTACGCTCACTGACTGATAGCATGGACTGTAGCGCTGAAGTGTCTTTCCAGAACGGTAACCGTATCCCCAGTGAGACAGCACTGAGAGCATGGTTCAGCAGGCCCGCAAACAACTGAAAAGAATGCCTCTCCTTTGGTGCAGCTCAGGAGTACACGTTCAGCAAAGGTCTCCATAACAAGCCGGCAAACCACATTTCGTCCTCCTCCTCCTCAACAACACACTACATGTCCTCCTCCTCCTCAACAACAACAACGAACTTGTAAAAAACACATTTTCTTTAAAGAAAACAAAACACACAGATGACAGTCTGATTTCCCATCAGCTACACAGCCAACAGTATCTGAGGTTGAAAGACCTCCCTGGTGCAGAGGAGCCCAGAAGCCAAGCATCGAGAGAGAACAAACGAATGCTTCAGAGAATGCAAAGCAGGGCCAAGCGGGCTCGTCCGGGAGTTGAACCCGGGACCTCTCGCACCCAAAGCGAGAATCATACCCCTAGACCAACGAGCCAAGTTATCTGACAGTGTCACAGTTTCTGCTGGGCAAGCGCGTAACTGCTTTGGGGCAGACCGGGAGACCTACGCTCACTGACTGATAGCATGGACTGTAGCGCTGACGTGTCTTTCCAGAATGGTAACGCCATCCCCAGTGAGACAGCACTGAGAGCATTGTTCAGCAGGCCCGCAAACAACTGAAAATAATGCCTCTCCTTTGGTGCAGCTCAGGAGTACACGTTCAGCAAAGGTCTCCATAACAAGCCGGCAAACCACATTTCGTCCTCCTCCTCCTCAACAACACACTACATGTCCTCCTCCTCCTCCTCAACAACAACAACAACAACGAACTTGTAAAAAACACATTTTCTTTAAAGAAAACAAAACACACAGATGACAGTCTGATTTCCCATCAGCTTTACAGGCAACAGTATCTGAGGTCGATAGCCCTCCCTTGTGCAGAGGAGCCCAGAAGCCAGCCTTCAAGAGCAAACGAACAAACACTTCGGTGACTGCAAAGTGGGGCCAAGTGGGCTCGTCCAGGAGTTGAACCCAGGGCCTCTCACAACCTCAGCAAGAATCATACCCCTAGACCAACGAGCCAAGTTAACGGAGGGTGTCGCAGTTTCTGCTGGGCAAGCGCGTAACTGCTTTGGGGCAGACCGGGAGACCTACGCTCACTGACTGATAGCATGGACTGTAGCGCTGACGTGTCTTTCCAGAATGGTAACGCCATCCCCAGTGAGACAGCACTGAGAGCATGGTTCAGCAGGCCCGCAAACAACTGAAAAGAATGCCTCTCCTTTGGTGCAGCTCAGGAGTACACGTTCAGCAAAGGTCTCCATAACAAGCCGGCAAACCACATTTCGTCCTCCTCCTCCTCAACAACACACTACATGTCCTCCACCTCCTCCTCAACAACAACAACAACAACAACAACGAACTTGTAAAAAACACATTTTCTTTAAAGAAAACAAAACACACAGATGACAGTCTGATTTCCCATCAGCTATACGGGCAACAGTATCTGAGGTCGATAGCCCTCTCTTGTGCAGAGGAGCCCAGAAGCCAGCCTTCAAGAGCAAACGAACAAACACTTCGGTGACTGCAAAGTGGGGCCAAGTGGGCTCGTCCTGGAGTTGAACCCAGGGCCTCTCACACCCTCAGCAAGAATCATACCCCTAGACCAACGAGCCAAGTTAACGGAGGGTGTCGCAGTTTCTGCTGGGCAAGCGCGTAACTGCTTTGGGGCAGACCGGGAGACCTACGCTCACTGACTGATAGCATGGACTGTAGCGCTGACGTGTCTTTCCAGAACGGTAACCGTATCCCCAGTGAGACAGCACTGAGAGCATGGTTCAGCAGGCCCGCAAACAACTGAAAAGAATGCCTCTCCTTTGGTGCAGCTCAGGAGTACACGTTCAGCAAAGGTCTCCATAACAAGCCGGCAAACCACATTTCGTCCTCCTCCTCCTCAACAACACACTACATGTCCTCCTCCTCCTCAACAACAACAACGAACTTGTAAAATACACATTTTCTTTAAAGAAAACAAAACACACAGATGACAGTCTGATTTCCCATCAGCTACACAGCCAACAGTATCTGAGGTTGAAAGACCTCCCTGGTGCAGAGGAGCCCAGAAGCCAAGCATCGAGAGAGAACAAACGAATGCTTCAGAGAATGCAAAGCAGGGCCAAGCGGGCTCGTCCGGGAGTTGAACCCGGGACCTCTCGCACCCAAAGCGAGAATCATACCCCTAGACCAACGAGCCAAGTTATCTGACAGTGTCACAGTTTCTGCTGGGCAAGCGCGTAACTGCTTTGGGGCAGACCGGGAGACCTACGCTCACTGACTGATAGCATGGACTGTAGCGCTGACGTGTCTTTCCAGAATGGTAACGCCATCCCCAGTGAGACAGCACTGAGAGCATTGTTCAGCAGGCCCGCAAACAACTGAAAATAATGCCTCTCCTTTGGTGCAGCTCAGGAGTACACGTTCAGCAAAGGTCTCCATAACAAGCCGGCAAACCACATTTCGTCCTCCTCCTCCTCAACAACACACTACATGTCCTCCACCTCCTCCTCCTCAACAACAACAACAACGAACTTGTAAAAAACACATTTTCTTTAAAGAAAACAAAACACACAGATGACAGTCTGATTTCCCATCAGCTTTACAGGCAACAGTATCTGAGGTCGATAGCCCTCCCTTGTGCAGAGGAGCCCAGAAGCCAGCCTTCAAGAGCAAACGAACAAACACTTCGGTGACTGCAAAGTGGGGCCAAGTTGGCTCGTCCTGGAGTTGAACCCAGGGCCTCTCACAACCTCAGCAAGAATCATACCCCTAGACCAACGAGCCAAGTTAACGGAGGGTGTCGCAGTTTCTGCTGGGCAAGCGCGTAACTGCTTTGGGGCAGACCGGGAGACCTACGCTCACTGACTGATAGCATGGACTGTAGCGCTGACGTGTCTTTCCAGAATGGTAACGCCATCCCCAGTGAGACAGCACTGAGAGCATGGTTCAGCAGGCCCGCAAACAACTGAAAAGAATGCCTCTCCTTTGGTGCAGCTCAGGAGTACACGTTCAGCAAAGGTCTCCATAACAAGCCGGCAAACCACATTTCGTCCTCCTCCTCCTCAACAACACACTACATGTCCTCCACCTCCTCCTCAACAACAACAACAACAACAACAACGAACTTGTAAAAAACACATTTTCTTTAAAGAAAACAAAACACACAGATGACAGTCTGATTTCCCATCAGCTATACGGGCAACAGTATCTGAGGTCGATAGCCCTCTCTTGTGCAGAGGAGCCCAGAAGCCAGCCTTCAAGAGCAAACGAACAAACACTTCGGTGACTGCAAAGTGGGGCCAAGTGGGCTCGTCCTGGAGTTGAACCCAGGGCCTCTCACACCCTCAGCAAGAATCATACCCCTAGACCAACGAGCCAAGTTAACGGAGGGTGTTGCAGTTTCTGCTGGGCAAGCGCGTAACTGCTTTGGGGCAGACCGGGAGACCTACGCTCACTGACTGATAGCATGGACTGTAGCGCTGACGTGTCTTTCCAGAACGGTAACCGTATCCCCAGTGAGACAGCACTGAGAGCATGGTTCAGCAGGCCCGCAAACAACTGAAAAGAATGCCTCTCCTTTGGTGCAGCTCAGGAGTACACGTTCAGCAAAGGTCTCCATAACAAGCCGGCAAACCACATTTCGTCCTCCTCCTCCTCAACAACACACTACATGTCCTCCTCCTCCTCAACAACAACAACGAACTTGTAAAATACACATTTTCTTTAAAGAAAACAAAACACACAGATGACAGTCTGATTTCCCATCAGCTACACAGCCAACAGTATCTGAGGTTGAAAGACCTCCCTGGTGCAGAGGAGCCCAGAAGCCAAGCATCGAGAGAGAACAAACGAATGCTTCAGAGAATGCAAAGCAGGGCCAAGCGGGCTCGTCCGGGAGTTGAACCCGGGACCTCTCGCACCCAAAGCGAGAATCATACCCCTAGACCAACGAGCCAAGTTATCTGACAGTGTCACAGTTTCTGCTGGGCAAGCGCGTAACTGCTTTGGGGCAGACCGGGAGACCTACGCTCACTGACTGATAGCATGGACTGTAGCGCTGACGTGTCTTTCCAGAATGGTAACGCCATCCCCAGTGAGACAGCACTGAGAGCATGGTTCAGCAGGCCCGCAAACAACTGAAAAGAATGCCTCTCCTTTGGTGCAGCTCAGGAGTACACGTTCAGCAAAGGTCTCCATAACAAGCCGGCAAACCACATTTCGTCCTCCTCCTCCTCAACAACACACTACATGTCCTCCACCTCCTCCTCAACAACAACAACAACAACAACAACGAACTTGTAAAAAACACATTTTCTTTAAAGAAAACAAAACACACAGATGACAGTCTGATTTCCCATCAGCTTTACAGGCAACAGTATCTGAGGTCGATAGCCCTCCCTTGTGCAGAGGAGCCCAGAAGCCAGCCTTCAAGAGCAAACGAACAAACACTTCGGTGACTGCAAAGTGGGGCCAAGTGGGCTCGTCCTGGAGTTGAACCCAGGGCCTCTCACACCCTCAGCAAGAATCATACCCCTAGACCAACGAGCCAAGTTAACGGAGAGTGTCGCAGTTTCTGCTGGGCAAGCGCGTAACTGCTTTGGGGCAGACCGGGAGACCTACGCTCACTGACTGATAGCATGGACTGTAGCGCTGACGTGTCTTTCCAGAACGGTAACCGTATCCCCAGTGAGACAGCACTGAGAGCATGGTTCAGCAGGCCCGCAAACAACTGAAAAGAATGCCTCTCCTTTGGTGCAGCTCAGGAGTACACGTTCAGCAAAGGTCTCCATAACAAGCCGGCAAACCACATTTCGTCCTCCTCCTCCTCAACAACACACTACATGTCCTCCACCTCCTCCTCCTCAACAACAACAACAACAACGAACTTGTAAAAAACACATTTTCTTTAAAGAAAACAAAACACACAGATGACAGTCTGATTTCCCATCAGCTTTACAGGCAACAGTATCTGAGGTCGATAGCCCTCCCTTGTGCAGAGGAGCCCAGAAGCCAGCCTTCAAGAGCAAACGAACAAACACTTCGGTGACTGCAAAGTGGGGCCAAGTGGGCTCGTCCTGGAGTTGAACCCAGGGCCTCTCACAACCTCAGCAAGAATCATACCCCTAGACCAACGAGCCAAGTTAACGGAGGGTGTCGCAGTTTCTGCTGGGCAAGCGCGTAACTGCTTTGGGGCAGACCGGGAGACCTACGCTCACTGACTGATAGCATGGACTGTAGCGCTGACGTGTCTTTCCAGAATGGTAACGCCATCCCCAGTGAGACAGCACTGAGAGCATGGTTCAGCAGGCCCGCAAACAACTGAAAAGAATGCCTCTCCTTTGGTGCAGCTCAGGAGTACACGTTCAGCAAAGGTCTCCATAACAAGCCGGCAAACCACATTTCGTCCTCCTCCTCCTCAACAACACACTACATGTCCTCCTCCTCCTCCTCAACAACAACAACAACAACAACAACGAACTTGTAAAAAACACATTTTCTTTAAAGAAAACAAAACACACAGATGACAGTCTGATTTCCCATCAGCTATACGGGCAACAGTATCTGAGGTCGATAGCCCTCCCTTGTGCAGAGGAGCCCAGAAGCCAGCCTTCAAGAGCAAACGAACAAACACTTCGGTGACTGCAAAGTGGGGCCAAGTGGGCTCGTCCTGGAGTTGAACCCAGGGCCTCTCACACCCTCAACAAGAATCATACCCCTAGACCAACTAGCCAAGTTAACGGAGGGTGTCGCAGTTTCTGCTGGGCAAGCGCGTAACTGCTTTGGGGCAGACCGGGAGACCTACGCTCACTGACTGATAGCATGGACTGTAGCGCTGAAGTGTCTTTCCAGAACGGTAACCGTATCCCCAGTGAGACAGCACTGAGAGCATGGTTCAGCAGGCCCGCAAACAACTGAAAAGAATGCCTCTCCTTTGGTGCAGCTCAGGAGTACACGTTCAGCAAAGGTCTCCATAACAAGCCGGCAAACCACATTTCGTCCTCCTCCTCCTCAACAACACACTACATGTCCTCCTCCTCCTCAACAACAACAACGAACTTGTAAAAAACACATTTTCTTTAAAGAAAACAAAACACACAGATGACAGTCTGATTTCCCATCAGCTTTACAGGCAACAGTATCTGAGGTCGATAGCCCTCCCTTGTGCAGAGGAGCCAAGAAGCCAGCCTTCAAGAGCAAACGAACAAACACTTCGGTGACTGCAAAGTGGGGCCAAGTGGGCTCATCCTGGAGTTGAACCCAGGGCCTCTCACACCCTCAGCAAGAATCATACCCCTAGACCAACGAGCCAAGTTAACGGAGGGTGTCGCAGTTTCTGCTGGGCAAGCGCGTAACTGCTTTGGGGCAGACCGGGAGACCTACGCTCACTGACTGATAGCATGGACTGTAGCGCTGAAGTGTCTTTCCAGTACGGTAACCGTATCCCCAGTGAGACAGCACTGAGAGCATGGTTCAGCAGGCCCGCAAACAACTGAAAAGAATGCCTCTCCTTTGGTGCAGCTCAGGAGTACACGTTCAGCAAAGGTCTCCATAACAAGCCGGCAAACCACATTTCGTCCTCCTCCTCCTCAACAACACACTACATGTCCTCCTCCTCCTCAACAACAACAACGAACTTGTAAAATACACATTTTCTTTAAAGAAAACAAAACACACAGATGACAGTCTGATTTCCCATCAGCTACACAGCCAACAGTATCTGAGGTTGAAAGACCTCCCTGGTGCAGAGGAGCCCAGAAGCCAAGCATCGAGAGAGAACAAACGAATGCTTCAGAGAATGCAAAGCAGGGCCAAGCGGGCTCGTCCGGGAGTTGAACCCGGGACCTCTCGCACCCAAAGCGAGAATCATACCCCTAGACCAACGAGCCAAGTTATCTGACAATGTCACAGTTTCTGCTGGGCAAGCGCGTAACTGCTTTGGGGCAGACCGGGAGACCTACGCTCACTGACTGATAGCATGGACTGTAGCGCTGACGTGTCTTTCCAGAATGGTAACGCCATCCCCAGTGAGACAGCACTGAGAGCATTGTTCAGCAGGCCCGCAAACAACTGAAAAGAATGCCTCTCCTTTGGTGCAGCTCAGGAGTACACGTTCAGCAAAGGTCTCCATAACAAGCCGGCAAACCACATTTCGTCCTCCTCCTCCTCAACAACACACTACATGTCCTCCTCCTCCTCCTCCTCAACAACAACAACAACAACGAACTTGTAAAAAACACATTTTCTTTAAAGAAAACAAAACACACAGATGACAGTCTGATTTCCCATCAGCTTTACAGGCAACAGTATCTGAGGTCGATAGCCCTCCCTTGTGCAGAGGAGCCCAGAAGCCAGCCTTCAAGAGCAAACGAACAAACACTTCGGTGACTGCAAAGTGGGGCCAAGTGGGCTCGTCCTGGAGTTGAACCCAGGGCCTCTCACAACCTCAGCAAGAATCATACCCCTAGACCAACGAGCCAAGTTAACGGAGGGTGTCGCAGTTTCTGCTGGGCAAGCGCGTAACTGCTTTGGGGCAGACCGGGAGACCTACGCTCACTGACTGATAGCATGGACTGTAGCGCTGACGTGTCTTTCCAGAATGGTAACGCCATCCCCAGTGAGACAGCACTGAGAGCATGGTTCAGCAGGCCCGCAAACAACTGAAAAGAATGCCTCTCCTTTGGTGCAGCTCAGGAGTACACGTTCAGCAAAGGTCTCCATAACAAGCCGGCAAACCACATTTCGTCCTCCTCCTCCTCAACAACACACTACATGTCCTCCACCTCCTCCTCAACAACAACAACAACAACAACAACGAACTTGTAAAAAACACATTTTCTTTAAAGAAAACAAAACACACAGATGACAGTCTGATTTCCCATCAGCTTTACAGGCAACAGTATCTGAGGTCGATAGCCCTCCCTTGTGCAGAGGAGCCCAGAAGCCAGCCTTCAAGAGCAAACGAACAAACACTTCGGTGACTGCAAAGTGGGGCCAAGTGGGCTCGTCCTGGAGTTGAACCCAGGGCCTCTCACAACCTCAGCAAGAATCATACCCCTAGACCAACGAGCCAAGTTAACGGAGGGTGTCGCAGTTTCTGCTGGGCAAGCGCGTAACTGCTTTGGGGCAGACCGGGAGACCTACGCTCACTGACTGATAGCATGGACTGTAGCGCTGACGTGTCTTTCCAGAATGGTAACGCCATCCCCAGTGAGACAGCACTGAGAGCATGGTTCAGCAGGCCCGCAAACAACTGAAAAGAATGCCTCTCCTTTGGTGCAGCTCAGGAGTACACGTTCAGCAAAGGTCTCCATAACAAGCCGGCAAACCACATTTCGTCCTCCTCCTCCTCAACAACACACTACATGTCCTCCACCTCCTCCTCAACAACAACAACAACAACAACAACGAACTTGTAAAAAACACATTTTCTTTAAAGAAAACAAAACACACAGATGACAGTCTGATTTCCCATCAGCTATACGGGCAACAGTATCTGAGGTCGATAGCCCTCCCTTGTGCAGAGGAGCCCAGAAGCCAGCCTTCAAGAGCAAACAAACAAACACTTCGGTGACTGCAAAGTGGGGCCAAGTGGGCTCGTCCTGGAGTTGAACCCAGGGCCTCTCACACCCTCAGCAAGAATCATACCCCTAGACCAACGAGCCAAGTTAACGGAGCGTGTCGCAGTTTCTGCTGGGCAAGCGCGTAACTGCTTTGGGGCAGACCGGGAGACCTACGCTCACTGACTGATAGCATGGACTGTAGCGCTGACGTGTCTTTCCAGAACGGTAACCGTATCCCCAGTGAGACAGCACTGAGAGCATGGTTCAGCAGGCCCGCAAACAACTGAAAAGAATGCCTCTCCTTTGGTGCAGCTCAGGAGTACACGTTCAGCAAAGGTCTCCATAACAAGCCGGCAAACCACATTTCGTCCTCCTCCTCCTCAACAACACACTACATGTCCTCCTCCACCTCCTCAACAACAACAACAACAACGAACTTGTAAAAAACACATTTTCTTTAAAGAAAACAAAACACACAGATGACAGTCTGATTTCCCATCAGCTTTACTGGCAACAGTATCTGAGGTCGATAGCCCTCCCTTGTGCAGAGGAGCCCAGAAGCCAGCCTTCAAGAGCAAACGAACAAACACTTCGGTGACTGCAAAGTGGGGCCAAGTGGGCTCGTCCTGGAGTTGAACCCAGGGCCTCTCACAACCTCAGCAAGAATCATACCCCTAGACCAACGAGCCAAGTTAACGGAGCGTGTCGCAGTTTCTGCTGGGCAAGCGCGTAACTGCTTTGGGGCAGACCGGGAGACCTACGCTCACTGACTGATAGCATGGACTGTAGCGCTGACGTGTCTTTCCAGAATGGTAACGCCATCCCCAGTGAGACAGCACTGAGAGCATGGTTCAGCAGGCCCGCAAACAACTGAAAAGAATGCCTCTCCTTTGGTGCAGCTCAGGAGTACACGTTCAGCAAAGGTCTCCATAACAAGCCGGCAAACCACATTTCGTCCTCCTCCTCCTCAACAACACACTACATGTCCTCCACCTCCTCCTCAACAACAACAACAACAACAACAACGAACTTGTAAAAAACACATTTTCTTTAAAGAAAACAAAACACACAGATGACAGTCTGATTTCCCATCAGCTTTACAGGCAACAGTATCTGAGGTCGATAGCCCTCCCTTGTGCAGAGGAGCCCAGAAGCCAGCCTTCAAGAGCAAACGAACAAACACTTCGGTGACTGCAAAGTGGGGCCAAGTGGGCTCGTCCTGGAGTTGAACCCAGGGCCTCTCACAACCTCAGCAAGAATCATACCCCTAGACCAACGAGCCAAGTTAACGGAGCGTGTCGCAGTTTCTGCTGGGCAAGCGCGTAACTGCTTTGGGGCAGACCGGGAGACCTACGCTCACTGACTGATAGCATGGACTGTAGCGCTGACGTGTCTTTCCAGAATGGTAACGCCATCCCCAGTGAGACAGCACTGAGAGCATGGTTCAGCAGGCCCGCAAACAACTGAAAAGAATGCCTCTCCTTTGGTGCAGCTCAGGAGTACACGTTCAGCAAAGGTCTCCATAACAAGCCGGCAAACCACATTTCGTCCTCCTCCTCCTCAACAACACACTACATGTCCTCCACCTCCTCCTCAACAACAACAACAACAACAACAACGAACTTGTAAAAAACACATTTTCTTTAAAGAAAACAAAACACACAGATGACAGTCTGATTTCCCATCAGCTATACGGGCAACAGTATCTGAGGTCGATAGCCCTCTCTTGTGCAGAGGAGCCCAGAAGCCAGCCTTCAAGAGCAAACAAACAAACACTTCGGTGACTGCAAAGTGGGGCCAAGTGGGCTCGTCCTGGAGTTGAACCCAGGGCCTCTCACACCCTCAGCAAGAATCATACCCCTAGACCAACGAGCCAAGTTAACGGAGGGTGTCGCAGTTTCTGCTGGGCAAGCGCGTAACTGCTTTGGGGCAGACCGGGAGACCTACGCTCACTGACTGATAGCATGGACTGTAGCGCTGACGTGTCTTTCCAGAACGGTAACCGTATCCCCAGTGAGACAGCACTGAGAGCATGGTTCAGCAGGCCCGCAAACAACTGAAAAGAATGCCTCTCCTTTGGTGCAGCTCAGGAGTACACGTTCAGCAAAGGTCTCCATAACAAGCCGGCAAACCACATTTCGTCCTCCTCCTCCTCAACAACACACTACATGTCCTCCTCCTCCTCCTCAACAACAACAACAACAACGAACTTGTAAAAAACACATTTTCTTTAAAGAAAACAAAACACACAGATGACAGTCTGATTTCCCATCAGCTACACAGCCAACAGTATCTGAGGTTGAAAGACCTCCCTGGTGCAGAGGAGCCCAGAAGCCAAGCATCGAGAGAGAACAAACGAATGCTTCAGAGAACGCAAAGCAGTGCCAAGCGGGCTCGTCCGGGAGTTGAACCCGGGACCTCCCGCACCCTAAGCGAGAATCATACCCCTAGACCAACGAGCCAAGTTAACGGAGCGTGTCGCAGTTTCTGCTGGGCAAGCGCGTAACTGCTTTGGGGCATACCGGGAGACCTACGCTCACTGACTGATAGCATGGACTGTAGTGCTGACGTGTCTTTCCAGAATGGTAACGCCATCCCCAGTGAGACAGCACTGAGAGCATGGTTCAGCAGGCCCGCAAACAACTGAAAAGAATGCCTCTCCTTTGGTGCAGCTCAGGAGTACACGTTCAGCAAAGGTCTCCATAACAAGCCGGCAAACCACATTTCGTCCTCCTCCTCCTCAACAACACACTACATGTCCTCCTCCTCCTCCTCAACAACAACAACAACAACGAACTTGTAAAAAACACATTTTCTTTAAAGAAAACAAAACACACAGATGACAGTCTGATTTCCCATCAGCTTTACAGGCAACAGTATCTGAGGTCGATAGCCCTCCCTTGTGCAGAGGAGCCCAGAAGCCAGCCTTCAAGAGCAAACGAACAAACACTTCGGTGACTGCAAAGTGGGGCCAAGCGGGCTCGTCCGGGAGTTGA
>NC_089851.1:58091592-58106592 GCF_036373705.1 Amia ocellicauda | reverse complement strand
GCAAACCACATTTCGTCCTCCTCCTCCTCAACAACACACTACATGTCCTCCTCCTCCTCAACAACAACAACGAACTTGTAAAATACACATTTTCTTTAAAGAAAACAAAACACACAGATGACAGTCTGATTTCCCATCAGCTACACAGCCAACAGTATCTGAGGTTGAAAGACCTCCCTGGTGCAGAGGAGCCCAGAAGCCAAGCATCGAGAGAGAACAAACGAATGCTTCAGAGAATGCAAAGCAGGGCCAAGCGGGCTCGTCCGGGAGTTGAACCCGGGACCTCTCGCACCCTAAGCGAGAATCATACCCCTAGACCAACGAGCCAAGTTAACGGAGGGTGTCGCAGTTTCTGCTGGGCAAGCGCGTAACTGCTTTGGGGCAGACCGGGAGACCTACGCTCACTGACTGATAGCATGGACTGTAGTGCTGAAGTGTCTTTCCAGAACGGTAACCGTATCCCCAGTGAGACAGCACTGAGAGCATGGTTCAGCAGGCCCGCAAACAACTGAAAAGAATGCCTCTCCTTTGGTGCAGCTCAGGAGTACACGTTCAGCAAAGGTCTCCATAACAAGCCGGCAAACCACATTTCGTCCTCCTCCTCCTCAACAACACACTACATGTCCTCCTCCTCCTCCTCAACAACAACAACAACAACAACGAACTTGTAAAAAACACATTTTCTTTAAAGAAAACAAAACACACAGATGACAGTCTGATTTCCCATCAGCTATACAGCCAACAGTATCTGAGGTCGATAGCCCTCCCTTGTGCAGAGGAGCCCAGAAGCCAGCCTTCAAGAGCAAACGAACGAACACTTCGGTGACTACAAATTGGGGCCAAGTGGGCTCGTCCTGGAGTTGAACCCAGGGCCTCTCACACCCTCAGCGAGAATCATACCCCTAGACCAACGAGCCAAGTTAATGGAGGGTGTCGCAGTTTCTGCTGGGCAAGCGCGTAACTGCTTTGCGGCAGACCGGGAGACCTACGCACACTGACTGATAGCATGGACTGTAGCGCTGAAGTGTCTTTCCAGAACGGTAACCGTATCCCCAGTGAGACAGCACTGAGAGCATGGTTCAGCAGGCCCGCAAACAACTGAAAAGAATGCCTCTCCTTTGGTGCAGCTCAGGAGTACACGTTCAGCAAAGGTCTCCATAACAAGCCGGCAAACCACATTTCGTCCTCCTCCTCCTCAACAACACACTACATGTCCTCCTCCTCAACAACAACAACGAACTTGTAAAATACACATTTTCTTTAAAGAAAACAAAACACACAGATGACAGTCTGATTTCCCATCAGCTACACAGCCAACAGTATCTGAGGTTGAAAGACCTCCCTGGTGCAGAGGAGCCCAGAAGCCAAGCATCGAGAGAGAACAAACGAATGCTTCAGAGAATGCAAAGCGGGGCCAAGCGGGCTCGTCCGGGAGTTGAACCCGGGACCTCTCGCACCCTAAGCGAGAATCATACCCCTAGACCAACGAGCCAAGTTAACAGAGGGTGTCGCAGTTTCTGCTGGGCAAGCGCGTAACTGCTTTGGGGCAGACCGGGAGACCTACGCTCACTGACTGATAGCATGAACTGTAGCGCTGAAGTGTCTTTCCAGAACGGTAACCGTATCCCCAGTGAGACAGCACTGAGAGCATGGTTCAGCAGGCCCGCAAACAACTGAAAAGAATGCCTCTCCTTTGGTGCAGCTCAGGAGTACACGTTCAGCAAAGGTCTCCATAACAAGCCGGCAAACCACATTTCGTCCTCCTCCTCCTCAACAACACACTACATGTCCTCCTCCTCCTCCTCAACAACAACAACAACAACAACGAACTTGTAAAAAACACATTTTCTTTAAAGAAAACAAAACACACAGATGACAGTCTGATTTCCCATCAGCTATACAGCCAACAGTATCTGAGGTCGATAGCCCTCCCTTGTGCAGAGGAGCCCAGAAGCCAGCCTTCAAGAGCAAACGAACGAACACTTCGGTGACTACAAAGTGGAGCCAAGTGGGCTCGTCCTGGAGTTGAACCCAGGGCCTCTCACACCCTCAGCAAGAATCATACCCCTAGACCAACGAGCCAAGTTAACGGAGGGTGTCGCAGTTTCTGCTGGGCAAGCGCGTAACTGCTTTGGGGCAGACCGGGAGACCTACGCACACTGACTGATAGCATGGACTGTAGCGCTGAAGTGTCTTTCCAGAACGGTAACCGTATCCCCAGTGAGACAGCACTGAGAGCATGGTTCAGCAGGCCCGCAAACAACTGAAAAGAATGCCTCTCCTTTGGTGCAGCTCAGGAGTACACGTTCAGCAAAGGTCTCCATAACAAGCCGGCAAACCACATTTCGTACTCCTCCTCCTCAACAACACACTACATGTCCTCCTCCTCCTCCTCAACAACAACAACAACAACAACGAACTTGTAAAAAACACATTTTCTTTAAAGAAAACAAAACACACAGATGACAGTCTGATTTCCTATCAGCTATACAGCCAACAGTATCTGAGGTCGAAAGCCCTCCCTTGTGCAGAGGAGCCCAGAAGCCAGCCTTCAAGAGCAAACGAACGAACACTTCGGTGACTACAAAGTGGGGCCAAGTGGGCTCGTCCTGGAGTTGAACCCAGGGCCTCTCACACCCTCAGCGAGAATCATACCCCTAGACCAACGAGCCAAGTTAACGGAGGGTGTCGCAGTTTCTGCTGGGCAAGCGCGTAACTGCTTTGGGGCAGACCGGGAGACCTACGCACACTGACTGATAGCATGGACTGTAGCGCTGAAGTGTCTTTCCAGAACGGTAACCGTATCCCCAGTGAGACAGCACTGAGAGCATGGTTCAGCAGGCCCGCAAACAACTGAAAAGAATGCCTCTCCTTTGGTGCAGCTCAGGAGTACACGTTCAGCAAAGGTCTCCATAACAAGCCGGCAAACCACATTTCGTCCTCCTCCTCCTCAACAACACACTACATGTCCTCCTCCTCCTCCTCAACAACAACAACAACAACAACGAACTTGTAAAAAACACATTTTCTTTAAAGAAAACAAAACACACAGATGACAGTCTGATTTCCCATCAGCTATACAGCCAACAGTATCTGAGGTCGATAGCCCTCCCTTGTGCAGAGGAGCCAAGAAGCCAGCCTTCAAGAGCAAACGAACGAACACTTCGGTGACTACAAAGTGGGGCCAAGTGGGCTCGTCCTGGAGTTGAACCCAGGGCCTCTCACACCCTCAGCAAGAATCATACCCCTAGACCAACGAGCCAAGTTAACGGAGGGTGTCGCAGTTTCTGCTGGGCAAGCGCGTAACTGCTTTGGGGCAGACCGGGAGACCTACGCACACTGACTGATAGCATGGACTGTAGCGCTGAAGTGTCTTTCCAGAACGGTAACCGTATCCCCAGTGAGACAGCACTGAGAGCATGGTTCAGCAGGCCCGCAAACAACTGAAAAGAATGCCTCTCCTTTGGTGCAGCTCAGGAGTACACGTTCAGCAAAGGTCTCCATAACAAGCCGGCAATCCACATTTCGTCCTCCTCCTCCTCAACAACACACTACATGTCCTCCTCCTCCTCAACAACAACAACGAACTTGTAAAATACACATTTTCTTTAAAGAAAACAAAACACACAGATGACAGTCTGATTTCCCATCAGCTACACAGCCAACAGTATCTGAGGTTGAAAGACCTCCCTGGTGCAGAGGAGCCCAGAAGCCAAGCATCGAGAGAGAACAAACGAATGCTTCAGAGAATGCAAAGCGGGGCCAAGCGGGCTGGTCCGGGAGTTGAACCCGGGACCTCTCGCACCCTAAGCGAGAATCATACCCCTAGACCAACGAGCCAAGTTAACGGAGGGTGTCGCAGTTTCTGCTGGGCAAGCGCGTAACTGCTTTGGGGCAGACCGGGAGACCTACGCTCACTGACTGATAGCATGGACTGTAGCGCTGAAGTGTCTTTCCAGAACGGTAACCGTATCCCCAGTGAGACAGCACTGAGAGCATGGTTCAGCAGGCCCGCAAACAACTGAAAAGAATGCCTCTCCTTTGGTGCAGCTCAGGAGTACACGTTCAGCAAAGGTCTCCATAACAAGCCGGCAAACCACATTTCGTCCTCCTCCTCCTCAACAACACACTACATGTCCTCCTCCTCCTCAACAACAACAACGAACTTGTAAAATACACATTTTCTTTAAAGAAAACAAAACACACAGATGACAGTCTGATTTCCCATCAGCTATACAGCCAACAGTATCTGAGGTCGATAGCCCTCCCTTGTGCAGAGGAGCCCAGAAGCCAGCCTTCAAGAGCAAACGAACGAACACTTCGGTGACTACAAAGTGGGGCCAAGTGGGCTCGTCCTGGAGTTGAACCCAGGGCCTCTCACACCCTCAGCAAGAATCATACCCATAGACCAACGAGCCAAGTTAACGGAGGGTGTCGCAGTTTCTGCTGGGCAAGCGCGTAACTGCTTTGGGGCAGACCGGGAGACCTACGCACACTGACTGATAGCATGGACTGTAGCGCTGAAGTGTCTTTCCAGAACGGTAACCGTATCCCCAGTGAGACAGCACTGAGAGCATGGTTCAGCAGGCCCGCAAACAACTGAAAAGAATGCCTCTCCTTTGGTGCAGCTCAGGAGTACACGTTCAGCAAAGGTCTCCATAACAAGCCGGCAAACCACATTTCGTCCTCCTCCTCCTCAACAACACACTACATGTCCTCCTCCTCCTCAACAACAACAACGAACTTGTAAAATACACATTTTCTTTAAAGAAAACAAAACACACAGATGACAGTCTGATTTCCCATCAGCTACACAGCCAACAGTATCTGAGGTTGAAAGACCTCCCTGGTGCAGAGGAGCCCAGAAGCCAAGCATCGAGAGAGAACAAACGAATGCTTCAGAGAATGCAAAGCGGGGCCAAGCGGGCTCGTCCGGGAGTTGAACCCGGGACCTCTCGCACCCTAAGCGAGAATCATACCCCTAGACCAACGAGCCAAGTTAACGGAGGGTTACGCAGTTTCTGCTGGGCAAGCGCGTAACTGCTTTGGGGCAGACCGGGAGGCCTACGCTCACTGACTGATAGCATGGACTGTAGCGCTGAAGTGTCTTTCCAGAACGGTAACCGTATCCCCAGTGAGACAGCACTGAGAGCATGGTTCAGCAGGCCCGCAAACAACTGAAAAGAATGCCTCTCCTTTGGTGCAGCTCAGGAGTACACGTTCAGCAAAGGTCTCCATAACAAGCCGGCAAACCACATTTCGTCCTCCTCCTCCTCAACAACACACTACATGTCCTCCTCCTCCTCCTCAACAACAACAACAACAACAACGAACTTGTAAAAAACACATTTTCTTTAAAGAAAACAAAACACACAGATGACAGTCTGATTTCCCATCAGCTATACAGCCAACAGTATCTGAGGTCGATAGCCCTCCCTTGTGCAGAGGAGCCCAGAAGCCAGCCTTCAAGAGCAAACGAACGAACACTTCGGTGACTACAAAGTGGGGCCAAGTGGGCTCGTCCTGGAGTTGAACCCAGGGCCTCTCACACCCTCAGCAAGAATCATACCCATAGACCAACGAGCCAAGTTAATGGAGGGTGTCGCAGTTTCTGCTGGGCAAGCGCGTAACTGCTTTGGGGCAGACCGGGAGACCTACGCACACTGACTGATAGCATGGACTGTAGCGCTGAAGTGTCTTTCCAGAACGGTAACCGTATCCCCAGTGAGACAGCACTGAGAGCATGGTTCAGCAGGCCCGCAAACAACTGAAAAGAATGCCTCTCCTTTGGTGCAGCTCAGGAGTACACGTTCAGCAAAGGTCTCCATAACAAGCCGGCAAACCACATTTCGTCCTCCTCCTCCTCAACAACACACTACATGTCCTCCTCCTCCTCAACAACAACAACGAACTTGTAAAATACACATTTTCTTTAAAGAAAACAAAACACACAGATGACAGTCTGATTTCCCATCAGCTACACAGCCAACAGTATCTGAGGTTGAAAGACCTCCCTGGTGCAGAGGAGCCCAGAAGCCAAGCATCGAGAGAGAACAAACGAATGCTTCAGAGAATGCAAAGCAGGGCCAAGCGGGCTCGTCCGGGAGTTGAACCCGGGACCTCTCGCACCCTAAGCGAGAATCATACCCCTAGACCAACGAGCCAAGTTAACGGAGGGTGTCGCAGTTTCTGCTGGGCAAGCGCGTAACTGCTTTGGGGCAGACCGGGAGACCTACGCTCACTGACTGATAGCATGGACTGTAGTGCTGAAGTGTCTTTCCAGAACGGTAACCGTATCCCCAGTGAGACAGCACTGAGAGCATGGTTCAGCAGGCCCGCAAACAACTGAAAAGAATGCCTCTCCTTTGGTGCAGCTCAGGAGTACACGTTCAGCAAAGGTCTCCATAACAAGCCGGCAAACCACATTTCGTCCTCCTCCTCCTCAACAACACACTACATGTCCTCCTCCTCCTCCTCAACAACAACAACAACAACAACGAACTTGTAAAAAACACATTTTCTTTAAAGAAAACAAAACACACAGATGACAGTCTGATTTCCCATCAGCTATACAGCCAACAGTATCTGAGGTCGATAGCCCTCCCTTGTGCAGAGGAGCCCAGAAGCCAGCCTTCAAGAGCAAACGAACGAACACTTCGGTGACTACAAATTGGGGCCAAGTGGGCTCGTCCTGGAGTTGAACCCAGGGCCTCTCACACCCTCAGCGAGAATCATACCCCTAGACCAACGAGCCAAGTTAATGGAGGGTGTCGCAGTTTCTGCTGGGCAAGCGCGTAACTGCTTTGCGGCAGACCGGGAGACCTACGCACACTGACTGATAGCATGGACTGTAGCGCTGAAGTGTCTTTCCAGAACGGTAACCGTATCCCCAGTGAGACAGCACTGAGAGCATGGTTCAGCAGGCCCGCAAACAACTGAAAAGAATGCCTCTCCTTTGGTGCAGCTCAGGAGTACACGTTCAGCAAAGGTCTCCATAACAAGCCGGCAAACCACATTTCGTCCTCCTCCTCCTCAACAACACACTACATGTCCTCCTCCTCAACAACAACAACGAACTTGTAAAATACACATTTTCTTTAAAGAAAACAAAACACACAGATGACAGTCTGATTTCCCATCAGCTACACAGCCAACAGTATCTGAGGTTGAAAGACCTCCCTGGTGCAGAGGAGCCCAGAAGCCAAGCATCGAGAGAGAACAAACGAATGCTTCAGAGAATGCAAAGCGGGGCCAAGCGGGCTCGTCCGGGAGTTGAACCCGGGACCTCTCGCACCCTAAGCGAGAATCATACCCCTAGACCAACGAGCCAAGTTAACAGAGGGTGTCGCAGTTTCTGCTGGGCAAGCGCGTAACTGCTTTGGGGCAGACCGGGAGACCTACGCTCACTGACTGATAGCATGGACTGTAGCGCTGAAGTGTCTTTCCAGAACGGTAACCGTATCCCCAGTGAGACAGCACTGAGAGCATGGTTCAGCAGGCCCGCAAACAACTGAAAAGAATGCCTCTCCTTTGGTGCAGCTCAGGAGTACACGTTCAGCAAAGGTCTCCATAACAAGCCGGCAAACCACATTTCGTCCTCCTCCTCCTCAACAACACACTACATGTCCTCCTCCTCCTCCTCAACAACAACAACAACAACAACGAACTTGTAAAAAACACATTTTCTTTAAAGAAAACAAAACACACAGATGACAGTCTGATTTCCCATCAGCTATACAGCCAACAGTATCTGAGGTCGATAGCCCTCCCTTGTGCAGAGGAGCCCAGAAGCCAGCCTTCAAGAGCAAACGAACGAACACTTCGGTGACTACAAAGTGGAGCCAAGTGGGCTCGTCCTGGAGTTGAACCCAGGGCCTCTCACACCCTCAGCAAGAATCATACCCCTAGACCAACGAGCCAAGTTAACGGAGGGTGTCGCAGTTTCTGCTGGGCAAGCGCGTAACTGCTTTGGGGCAGACCGGGAGACCTACGCACACTGACTGATAGCATGGACTGTAGCGCTGAAGTGTCTTTCCAGAACGGTAACCGTATCCCCAGTGAGACAGCACTGAGAGCATGGTTCAGCAGGCCCGCAAACAACTGAAAAGAATGCCTCTCCTTTGGTGCAGCTCAGGAGTACACGTTCAGCAAAGGTCTCCATAACAAGCCGGCAAACCACATTTCGTCCTCCTCCTCCTCAACAACACACTACATGTCCTCCTCCTCCTCCTCAACAACAACAACAACAACAACGAACTTGTAAAAAACACATTTTCTTTAAAGAAAACAAAACACACAGATGACAGTCTGATTTCCCATCAGCTATACAGCCAACAGTATCTGAGCTCGATAGCCCTCCCTTGTGCAGAGGAGCCCAGAAGCCAGCCTTCAAGAGCAAACGAACGAACACTTCGGTGACTACAAAGTGGGGCCAAGTGGGCTCGTCCTGGAGTTGAACCCAGGGCCTCTCACACCCTCAGCAAGAATCATACCCCTAGACCAACGAGCCAAGTTAACGGAGGGTGTCGCAGTTTCTGCTGGGCAAGCGCGTAACTGCTTTGGGGCAGACCGGGAGACCTACGCACACTGACTGATAGCATGGACTGTAGCGCTGAAGTGTCTTTCCAGAACGGTAACCGTATCCCCAGTGAGACAGCACTGAGAGCATGGTTCAGCAGGCCCGCAAACAACTGAAAAGAATGCCTCTCCTTTGGTGCAGCTCAGGAGTACACGTTCAGCAAAGGTCTCCATAACAAGCCGGCAAACCACATTTCGTCCTCCTCCTCCTCAACAACACACTACATGTCCTCCTCCTCCTCAACAACAACAACGAACTTGTAAAATACACATTTTCTTTAAAGAAAACAAAACACACAGATGACAGTCTGATTTCCCATCAGCTACACATCCAACAGTATCTGAGGTTGAAAGACCTCCCTGGTGCAGAGGAGCCCAGAAGCCAAGCATCGAGAGAGAACAAACGAATGCTTCAGAGAATGCAAAGCGGGGCCAAGCGGGCTCGTCCGGGAGTTGAACCCGGGACCTCTCGCACCCTAAGCGAGAATCATACCCCTAGACCAACGAGCCAAGTTAACGGAGGGTGTCGCAGTTTCTGCTGGGCAAGCGCGTAACTGCTTTGGGGCAGACCGGGAGACCTACGCTCACTGACTGATAGCATGGACTGTAGCGCTGAAGTGTCTTTCCAGAACGGTAACCGTATCCCCAGTGAGACAGCACTGAGAGCATGGTTCAGCAGGCCCGCAAACAACTGAAAAGAATGCCTCTCCTTTGGTGCAGCTCAGGAGTACACGTTCAGCAAAGGTCTCCATAACAAGCCGGCAAACCACATTTCGTCCTCCTCCTCCTCAACAACACACTACATGTCCTCCTCCTCCTCCTCAACAACAACAACAACAACAACGAACTTGTAAAAAACACATTTTCTTTAAAGAAAACAAAACACACAGATGACAGTCTGATTTCACATCAGCTATACAGCCAACAGTATCTGAGGTCGATAGCCCTCCCTTGTGCAGAGGAGCCCAGAAGCCAGCCTTCAAGAGCAAACGAACGAACACTTCGGTGACTACAAAGTGGGGCCAAGTGGGCTCGTCCTGGAGTTGAACCCAGGGCCTCTCACACCCTCAGCAAGAATCATACCCCTAGACCAACGAGCCAAGTTAACGGAGGGTGTCGCAGTTTCTGCTGGGCAAGCGCGTAACTGCTTTGGGGCAGACCGGGAGAGCTACGCACACTGACTGATAGCATGGACTGTAGCGCTGAAGTGTCTTTCCAGAACGGTAACCGTATCCCCAGTGAGACAGCACTGAGAGCATGGTTCAGCAGGCCCGCAAACAACTGAAAAGAATGCCTCTCCTTTGGTGCAGCTCAGGAGTACACGTTCAGCAAAGGTCTCCATAACAAGCCGGCAAACCACATTTCGTCCTCCTCCTCCTCAATAACACACTACATGTCCTCCTCCTCCTCCTCAACAACAACAACAACAACAACAACGAACTTGTAAAAAACACATTTTCTTTAAAGAAAACAAAACACACAGATGACAGTCTGATTTCCCATCAGCTATACAGCCAACAGTATCTGAGGTCGATAGCCCTCCCTTGTGCAGAGGAGCCCAGAAGCCAGCCTTCAAGAGCAAACGAACGAACACTTCGGTGACTACAAAGTGGGGCCAAGTGGGCTCGTCCTGGAGTTGAACCCAGGGCCTCTCACACCCTCAGCGAGAATCATACCCCTAGACCAACGAGCCAAGTTAACAGAGGGTGTCGCAGTTTCTGCTGGGCAAGCGCGTAACTGCTTTGGGGCAGACCGGAAGACCTACGCACACTGACTGATAGCATGGACTGTAGCGCTGAAGTGTCTTTCCAGAACGGTAACCGTATCCCCAGTGAGACAGCACTGAGAGCATGGTTCAGCAGGCCCGCAAACAACTGAAAAGAATGCCTCTCCTTTGGTGCAGCTCAGGAGTACACGTTCAGCAAAGGTCTCCATAACAAGCCGGCAAACCACATTTCGTCCTCCTCCTCCTCAATAACACACTACATGTCCTCCTCCTCCTCCTCAACAACAACAACAACAACGAACTTGTAAAAAACACATTTTCTTTAAAGAAAACAAAACACACAGATGACAGTCTGATTTCCCATCAGCTATACAGCCAACAGTATCTGAGGTCGATAGCCCTCCCTTGTGCAGAGGAGCCCAGAAGCCAGCCTTCAAGAGCAAACGAACGAACACTTCGGTGACTACAAAGTGGGGCCAAGTGGGCTCGTCCTGGAGTTGAACCCAGGGCCTCTCACACCCTCAGCAAGAATCATACCCCTAGACCAACGAGCCAAGTTAACGGAGGGTGTCGCAGTTTCTGCTGGGCAAGCGCGTAACTGCTTTGGGGCAGACCGGGAGACCTACGCACACTGACTGATAGCATGGACTGTAGCGCTGAAGTGTCTTTCCAGAACGGTAACCGTATCCCCAGTGAGACAGCACTGAGAGCATGGTTCAGCAGGCCCGCAAACAACTGAAAAGAATGCCTCTCCTTTGGTGCAGCTCAGGAGTACACGTTCAGCAAAGGTCTCCATAACAAGCCGGCAAACCACATTTCGTCCTCCTCCTCCTCAACAACACACTACATGTCCTCCTCCTCCTCAACAACAACAACGAACTTGTAAAATACACATTTTCTTTAAAGAAAACAAAACACACAGATGACAGTCTGATTTCCCATCAGCTATACAGCCAACAGTATCTGAGGTCGATAGCCCTCCCTTGTGCAGAGGTGCCCAGAAGCCAGCCTTCAAGAGCAAACGAACGAACACTTCGGTGACTACAAAGTGGGGCCAAGTGGGCTCGTCCTGGAGTTGAACCCAGGGCCTCTCACACCCTCAGCGAGAATCATACCCCTAGACCAACGAGCCAAGTTAACGGAGGGTGTCGCAGTTTCTGCTGGGCAAGCGCGTAACTGCTTTGGGGCAGACCGGGAGACCTACGCACACTGACTGATAGCATGGACTGTAGCGCTGAAGTGTCTTTCCAGAACGGTAACCGTATCCCCAGTGAGACAGCACTGAGAGCATGGTTCAGCAGGCCCGCAAACAACTGAAAAGAATGCCTCTCCTTTGGTGCAGCTCAGGAGTACACGTTCAGCAAAGGTCTCCATAACAAGCCGGCAAACCACATTTCGTCCTCCTCCTCCTCAACAACACACTACATGTCCTCCTCCTCCTCAACAACAACAACGAACTTGTAAAATACACATTTTCTTTAAAGAAAACAAAACACACAGATGACATTCTGATTTCCCATCAGCTACACAGCCAACAGTATCTGAGGTTGAAAGACCTCCCTGGTGCAGAGGAGCCCAGAAGCCAAGCATCGAGAGAGAACAAACGAATGCTTCAGAGAATGCAAAGCGGGGCCAAGCGGGCTCGTCCGGGAGTTGAACCCGGGACCTCTCGCACCCTAAGCGAGAATCATACCCCTAGACCAACGAGCCAAGTTAACGGAGGGTGTCGCAGTTTCTGCTGGGCAAGCGCGTAACTGCTTTGGGGCAGACCGGGAGACCTACGCTCACTGACTGATAGCATGGACTGTAGCGCTGAAGTGTCTTTCCAGAACGGTAACCGTATCCCCAGTGAGACAGCACTGAGAGCATGGTTCAGCAGGCCCGCAAACAACTGAAAAGAATGCCTCTCCTTTGGTGCAGCTCAGGAGTACACGTTCAGCAAAGGTCTCCATAACAAGCCGGCAAACCACATTTCGTCCTCCTCCTCCTCAACAACACACTACATGTCCTCCTCCTCCTCAACAACAACAACGAACTTGTAAAATACACATTTTCTTTAAAGAAAACAAAACACACAGATGACAGTCTGATTTCCCATCAGCTATACAGCCAACAGTATCTGAGGTCGATAGCCCTCCCTTGTGCAGAGGAGCCCAGAAGCCAGCCTTCAAGAGCAAACGAACGAACACTTCGGTGACTACAAAGTGGGGCCAAGTGGGCTCGTCCTGGAGTTGAACCCAGGGCCTCTCACACCCTCAGCGAGAATCATACCCCTAGACCAACGAGCCAAGTTAACGGAGGGTGTCGCAGTTTCTGCTGGGCAAGCGCGTAACTGCTTTGGGGCAGACCGGGAGACCTACGCACACTGACTGATAGCATGGACTGTAGCGCTGAATTGTCTTTCCAGAACGGTAACCGTATCCCCAGTGAGACAGCACTGAGAGCATGGTTCAGCAGGCCCGCAAACAACTGAAAAGAATGCCTCTCCTTTGGTGCAGCTCAGGAGTACACGTTCAGCAAAGGTCTCCATAACAAGCCGGCAAACCACATTTCGTCCTCCTCCTCCTCAACAACACACTACATGTCCTCCTCCTCCTCCTCAACAACAACAACAACAACGAACTTGTAAAAAACACATTTTCTTTAAAGAAAACAAAACACACAGATGACAGTCTGATTTCCCATCAGCTATACAGCCAACAGTATCTGAGGTCGATAGCCCTCCCTTGTGCAGAGGAGCCCAGAAGCCAGCCTTCAAGAGCAAACGAACGAACACTTCGGTGACTACAAAGTGGGGCCAAGTGGGCTCGTCCTGGAGTTGAACCCAGGGCATCTCACACCCTCAGCAAGAATCATACCCCTAGACCAACGAGCCAAGTTAACAGAGGGTGTCGCAGTTTCTGCTGGGCAAGCGCGTAACTGCTTTGGGGCAGACCGGGAGACCTACGCACACTGACTGATAGCATGGACTGTAGCGCTGAAGTGTCTTTCCAGAACGGTAACCGTATCCCCAGTGAGACAGCACTGAGAGCATGGTTCAGCAGGCCCACAAACAACTGAAAAGAATGCCTCTCCTTTGGTGCAGCTCAGGAGTACACGTTCAGCAAAGGTCTCCATAACAAGCCGGCAAACCACATTTCGTCCTCCTCCTCCTCAACAACACACTACATGTCCTCCTCCTCCTCAACAACAACAACGAACTTGTAAAATACACATTTTCTTTAAAGAAAACAAAACACACAGATGACATTCTGATTTCCCATCAGCTACACAGCCAACAGTATCTGAGGTTGAAAGACCTCCCTGGTGCAGAGGAGCCCAGAAGCCAGCCTTCAAGAGCAAACGAACGAACACTTCGGTGACTACAAAGTGGGGCCAAGTGGGCTCGTCCTGGAGTTGAACCCAGGGCCTCTCACACCCTCAGCGAGAATCATACCCCTAGACCAACGAGCCAAGTTAACGGAGGGTGTCGCAGTTTCTGCTGGGCAAGCGCGTAACTGCTTTGGGGCAGACCGGGAGACCTACGCACACTGACTGATAGCATGGACTGTAGCGCTGAAGTGTCTTTCCAGAACGGTAACCGTATCCCCAGTGAGACAGCACTGAGAGCATGGTTCAGCAGGCCCGCAAACAACTGAAAAGAATGCCTCTCCTTTGGTGCAGCTCAGGAGTACACGTTCAGCAAAGGTCTCCATAACAAGCCGGCAAACCACATTTCGTCCTCCTCCTCCTCAACAACACACTACATGTCCTCCTCCTCCTCCTCAACAACAACAACAACAACGAACTTGTAAAAAACACATTTTCTTTAAAGAAAACAAAACACACAGATGACAGTCTGATTTCCCATCAGCTATACAGCCAACAGTATCTGAGGTCGATAGCCCTCCCTTGTGCAGAGGAGCCCAGAAGCCAAGCATCGAGAGAGAACAAACGAATGCTTCAGAGAATGCAAAGCGGGGCCAAGCGGGCTCGTCCGGGAGTTGAACCCGGGACCTCTCGCACCCTAAGCGAGAATCATACCCCTAGACCAACGAGCCAAGTTAACGGAGGGTGTCGCAGTTTCTGCTGGGCAAGCGCGTAACTGCTTTGGGGCAGACCGGGAGACCTACGCTCACTGACTGATAGCATGGACTGTAGCGCTGAAGTGTCTTTCCAGAACGGTAACCGTATCCCCAGTGAGACAGCACTGAGAGCATGGTTCAGCAGGCCCGCAAACAACTGAAAAGAATGCCTCTCCTTTGGTGCAGCTCAGGAGTACACGTTCAGCAAAGGTCTCCATAACAAGCCGGCAAACCACATTTCGTCCTCCTCCTCCTCAACAACACACTACATGTCCTCCTCCTCCTCAACAACAACAACGAACTTGTAAAATACACATTTTCTTTAAAGAAAACAAAACACACAGATGACAGTCTGATTTCCCATCAGCTATACAGCCAACAGTATCTGAGGTCGATAGCCCTCCCTTGTGCAGAGGAGCCCAGAAGCCAGCCTTCAAGAGCAAACGAACAAACACTTCGGTGACTACAAAGTGGGGCCAAGTGGGCTCGTCCTGGAGTTGAACCCAGGGCCTCTCACACCCTCAGCGAGAATCATACCCCTAGACCAACGAGCCAAGTTAACAGAGGGTGTCGCAGTTTCTGCTGGGCAAGCGCGTAACTGCTTTGGGGCAGACCGGGAGACCTACGCTCACT